>NC_057810.1:702029111-702329111 GCF_018294505.1 Triticum aestivum | reverse complement strand
CTACTGTAAGTGAAGATTTCATTTTCGTTAGTTTCTGCCTTTGTTGCAAGAACAATACATTTTTTTATTTTTTTGGACATTGATGTTTTCATTTGGTTTTCCTTTAGGAAGGGTATGTGAGCTATGAGCTGTACCGCCGGTTTCTGTCGATGAGCGACATCCTTCATCGTAGCTGTCTTCCTGATGTCAGATGGTGAGGACGTTTCTGAGGATTGTGTGATGAATTGGTTCTTTGATAGTTATTGTATTGGGTAATATTACATCGACTGATGAATTTGTAATTGTGGTGGTTTTATTTTGAACCAGATGGAGTTGACTGGTTTGGGAATTTAAGTTTATTTTTGTTCCATCATGTTTTTCTTGACTGGGTGCCTTCAAGAATATTTTCCTCTATGATTTCTTGCTATTTGTTGGTATAAGATGAGATGTATTAAGAGGACCACTCAGATGTGCACTTTCGTGAATCTAGGCAGCATACAGCCGTCTGCTCAGGAATGCATTGTTTTTGTTTTAGGCAAGGCACGGTTGTTTTTATAATGAATATACGGTTGTGGTTGTGTGTTAGGCAGAGCGTTATGTTAGTATGAGTCACTGTCATGGTTGTATGTTCTGTAATATTTCTATTTAGTCTGGCTAGTGAATTCACGTCTGTCTAGTTGGTGGAGGCATGCCCTATGTTATGTTGAGGCAGAGTTGTGTGTGTCGTTCGGAAATGCTTTCTCAACACGTTTGTTCGGAGAGGCACGTATACGTTGTTACTCAAAGGCACGATCGTGTCTTTCTTTCAAAACGTTTGCTTTCACTTACTTGAAGTGACGGTCGTGCTTCCATCACTCGTTGGCTTGGTAGAGGGACCGGTGTTAAGCTATCGAGGGGACGGTCCTGTGTTAACTGGTGTCGCACTTGTGTGTGTCAGGTTAGTTGTCCGTGTTAAGAGTGGCATGTTCTACGTGGATAAGAGGCACGACAGTGCCTCTGTGACTAGCATTACTGTAGGTGAGTCATTTAGCTCCTTCGTGAGATGCTTACGAATCGATAGTGTTTTTCCTCTGTGTTACAATTGTTTCTTTTTTTATGTCTAGTAGGAGTGAGTGGTGTTCTAGTGCAAGGAATTGATGTCTTGAATATGATCTTTACAACTTTTTGAAAAAATACGATTCTTATTTTCAAAAAAATACGAAGTTAGGAATTTAAGACTTGACCATTTGAATGCACAGCTGTGGTTGATGGGATCCATAGCAGATATCTTGGACTGACATAAAAGATAGCTGAAACATTGTTGTGATTACATGGGTCGATATGGCTGAAACAATGTTCGGATGTCTCCATCTAAATTAAGGCACATCTAAGCAGTAGTCATCTTCTTGCAAATCTTCTTCTTTCGCGCCGGATGTTGTGTTTGTTGAGTACGATGCTCAGTGCCTCAAATACATGGCTGTGTTGTAGTTCGATGTTATCATTTTGTAAGTTAGTTGTTCTCTCATCGGTTTCACATGGATCTGCAAAACAAATAAGCGCACAAACTAATAAAATTTATTGTAAAACTTAATGTTTAGTTGGCTTGTATGAGATGAACATATGTTTATGTGTTGTCAATGAGAGTGAACTTACACTATTGATAAAAAATGAATTATTATTGAAATTAATGAGGGGCATCAGATGCATGGTGTAAATAGCACTGTCATCCCTGAAATTTGAGATCATTATGTTATTGGTTAGTAGGTGGACAGTAGATATGGGGTATGTAGTGGAACAAAAAAATGCATGGTGTAAATGAGGTAGAGCTACAGTTAGAAGAAACTCACTCTCTGTCTGAGTTACATACACTCTGCACAGGTTTGACATGAAAGGTGGCCATTGTGTGAGGATAGTTGTTGTAAGCAGAATGATAAGCTCTCTTGAAGTTTTCGATGACAATGTCCGAGTGTTCCTTTATACCGTCGCAATTGATATAAGGACACAGAATTTCGAACCGACGCATTGCAAGATTCACGATTATGAGGTAGATAAAATGTGGTTTCTTTCTCACAGGTATTAATACCTAAAACAATTAACGGGAAGTTATATCATTGTAACAAGAAAATCTGGTAGAATTGAAGACGAACACTGGACAGATAGAGTGAGTAGGGTGAACTCACGATGTTGCATTTGTTTGGCAGCCTGAACCCAATAGTTTTTTCTGCAATTTGTTCCTTCAGTAGTTCTGTGCTTGCTCCTAGAACTTGAAATTTATCCTGCATTAAATTGAAGCTGCGTCACTCAGCGTGCTAGTAGTAGTAAATGTGGTTTGTTATTATTATTTATGAGAAGCAAGAACTTACAGAGGCGTCAATGTACATTATATGCTTGTGCACAGATGTTGGCGTTGGCGTTGCGTAGAATTGTTCTTTCATCAGCAACTCTGAGTAAGCATCGACCACGAATGAGTTGATATATCCGTATACCTTCATTGACAAACCTAAAGTTCGATGATCGGCCCAACGTCGGTCGACGTAGAATATCCTCTTGCTGCCAAAAAAGATAGATGCATTTTAAATCGTATGATTTTATTATTTAACGTTAGAGTTGATGAGTATTCAATTGCAATAGCAGAATAATCGAGCTGAAACTCTTTAATTTGAAAGCTTCGGGCAGAATGTATTGCAGTAGTAAAAGAAAGGATCAAAACATTACTGTAAGAGGAAGAACTAATTCATTACCTATCATGTTGACTGATGGCTGGTGTACTGTCGACGATTGTTTCATACACTTCTTTCTCCTGCGTTGTAGAATCTCTTATTTCCAAAAGTTGGCAGTGATCTTGATGGTCATTCCCTTGGTGAGTGAACGAGTCTGTTCTAGCTGAGGATGATGTTGATGAGGTTGGAAGACATGACCACCGGAGTTCATTTGATCATTACTAAGTTGCAGATGACCCTCATTACAATTGTTGTTTCTTTGGACTATTAGGCCTTGTGGTTGGTGCTGCATGTGCAGTTGTAATGTTCTGACAGTTGGATCACCGGTTGAGCTCGAAGGAATATCTGTTGGAAAATGTTGCAGAGGATGGCGGGAATACTGCATGCTGTTGAACTGTTGTTGCAAGGCACTGTAACTTTGGCCACGAGACTCGCTTGTCCGTGGTTGCTGATGGTTCTGCTCTTGAGGTTGGCGTTGCTGGCACCGTGCAGTGCTGTTATTCTGAGCATCATTGTGTTGGGGGTAGTGGGCATTGTGGACAGGGGTTTGTTGGTTGTATTGTTTCTGACTTTGGTTGTTCATTGCATAGGGTGAGTGCTGGCTGCTGTTTGAGCTGCCGTTATTCTGAGCACCAGGACGTCGGTAGTAGTTGTTTTTGAGAGTAGGAACTTGTTGGTAGTGTTGGGACAAAGCAGATGCTGGCAAACTGTCGGACAAGACAGTTTGAGTTAAACCTGTGGAGTATGACGTATCAAAAGTCTGTGAGAGGTGGCTACCGCCTGGCATTGCGCCTGATCTGCTGGTCATATGTGGCTCTTCATAGTTAGAAAGGCAAGATTTGGATGACGAGGTTGAATTCTTGGTCAAGTGTGAGATAGTATCAGGTTGGCATTGTTGGGATGCTACTTGGTTATGAAAGGGTTGCTTCTTCTTTTCTTCAACGACTCTGTCAATTTGTTCATAGATAGATGGGTCAGACCATATTTCATCATCATCAATGAATCCAGCATCAAGGAGGCTTCTGTGGTTGTCAGGCTGTAGAGACTGATTGGTTGCAGTTTCTGTTGAATTATGTGGAGGCTCCAGTATTCTAACTTTTTTCTTAGGAGGTGCCGTATTATTGTTTCCTGGATCTTCTGACTGCTGTAAGGACCTCTTGTGAGCTGCCATTTGTGTTTCCAGTTCTGGCGGATGTGCGGTTGTGGTAAGAGGGACGCTGTCTGTGGGATCAATACGTGGTTGTTTGGTACATTGTTCATGTTCTTCTGGAATGTTATTGTCTTCCGCATCGGTAGATGTGGTAGTAATGATTGGAGCATCACTAGTGGATGGAAGTGCTTTTCTCGTATCCAGTACTGTGGCAGAACCGCTGTCAGAATCAGTGGTGACGGCTACTCTAGGAGCAAGGGAGGAAGTGGCTCTGGTGCGTTCAGTTTCAGCAATCGTCTTCTCATCTCTCAAAATTGAAACAAGATGGACCTTAGCTTCTTGCAGTGAAGAAGAACGTTGTTCAGTGACAATGTTTAACTTTTGTGCAGGTTGGGATACAGTGAGGCTCTTTGTGTTGGTTGAAGAATTTTTGTGAGCGCTATCAGAACCGCTGGACCGTTCAGTAGTTGGTGACGTTTTCCCAATGTGATGAACAGGTGCTCCAAGTGTATCCGTTGAGATTGGACCAGTCAGTAACTGTTTGTCAACCGCAGAGTGCGAGGTTGATGTTTCTGTTGCAGTATGTTTTGCTGTTTCCTCCAAGAGTTTTTCCAGTGTGCTTGTCAGAGAGTTGTGGTCTGCAGATCCTCCAGCAGAATTTGGGGTTTCAATCCGTACAGAACACTCAGACGAATTTTCACCTGTCATTATGATTGCCCCACTCTCGAGCATCTCAGACGTTGGCACGAAGGGCTCATGAACCGGCAAGCCATCAAGGCAGTTCTGCAGATGGTTATGCACTTTGTCCAGATGAATCTTTGCTTGTTCATCAATGTCCTGTCTGTTGTGGTCTATCCTGTTCACCTCCAGTAGCAACTTAATCTGAGTTGATGATTTTAGCTGTGAAGATAGACGAATTTGGGCCTGCTCTTTGTCGTATGGATTCTGGGAGTCTGGGTCAGGGGTATCGCAGCAACCCTTTAAATTTTCCAGGGAGTATGACGTTGCGTGAAGGACACTGGTTGAGCCACTGCTGGAAGAACTTTGACTGCTTGTCGTGCTAGAACTTGGAAGCGTAGAGTATGTTGAAGGGGCTGATGAAAAAGTTTCTTTTTCATTTGAGTTGTCCTGTTGCAAGTTACAATAAACGCCCCGGTCTCTGGTGTTGGTTTCTTTTGCACTAAGATCCCTACCGAGTGAAAGGAGCTTCTCCAATTTCTGCTCGAGAACTGGTTGAAACCGCGAGAAAAGTTCTGTGTACATTTCATTGATAACTTTTGCAATTTTCACCTTGGCATGTAATTGAAAAAATAAAACATCAGAACTTTTTAATACGGGAAATGAAAATTAGTTACTAATACTGAAAATGAAAAATATCTTGTGAGCTATTGTATGTTCTGTCAAGAATTGCAGAATCACGCATGATATACTGCGGGGAAGCGCGGGTAACAAGGTCCATGAATCATGGTCAACACATTCCTTGAAAGAGCACACCGGACGTATTGTACGAAGCATGGCTGACCTACCGTTGCAGGGAAGCTGTGCTATATAGAACACAAAATCACAGCTAAGGTAGTATAGGAAGGACTTCTATATTAAGCACAAAGGCACGGCTAACGTCCTGTATGAAGCACTCCTATGTTTAACACAAAAGCAGAGCTAACGTACTATATAGGAAGAATTTTTATATTTAACACAAAAGCACAGCTAACGTACTATAGGAAGAACTTCTAGTTTTAGCACAAAAGCGCAGCTAAGGTACTATAGGAAGCACTTTTGTATTTAACACAAAAGCACCATTAAGGTAGTAGAGGAAGCACTTCTATATTAAACACAAAGGCTCGGCTAACGTCCTGTAGGAAGCACTGCTATGTTTAACACAAAAGCACAGCTAACATGACTCTGTAGGAAGCATTTTTATATTTAACACAAAAGCACAGCTAACGTACTATAGGAAGCACTTCTAGTGTTAGCACAAAAAGCACAGCTAAGGTAGTATAGGAAGCACTTTTATATTTAACACAAGAGCACAGCTAAGGTAGTATAGGAAGCACTTCTATAATAAATACAAAAGCACGGATTACGTCCTATAGGAAGTACTTCTGGTTTTAATAGAAGCACTTCTGGTTTTAATAGAAAAGCACAACTAACGTACTATAGGAAACTGTCTGGATGAGCACTCGTCCTATATGAAGCACTTCTAGTTTAACATAAAAGCACAACTAACGTACTATAAGAAACTGCCTGGATGATCATAATAGGACATGTATCTATTTTGTAAAAACATAGGGAGCATCATTTCAAACATAAAATCAGGTGCAGCAGCTGGAAATCACTTACAGAACAAATATTTTCTTGAGGCACAAATTCTTCTATGTAGGATTCTAGTCTGGGACTCATTTGGGAAAATGGCGCCTGAAAGCCAGGCGGTGGTTGGAAAGGCGTGCGCCTAATGTCTTTCAGCTGTCATGCGCAAAAGGAAACAATTACAGTCAAGTCAAGTTAATACATTCCAGCTAAGTCCTTATGTTGAGTTGAAAACTTCGCCAAAGGAAGATGATGAAAAGTTGACTCACCGTGTGTTTCCCAAAAATTCCGTCCTCTGTTGACAGGCTGTCTGTGTTAGCATAATTCTTAATGGCCTCTGTGTCCCACATGACAAGTCTTGCAGGAGTGTGAGGTTCCAGGTCCATAATCTTCGTATCCAGGTACTCAAAATACATTATCTGTAAGTGGGGAAGAGGTGAAAATGAATCATGTTCTTGCAGCTGCTTGTGGGTATAAAGAAATGTACAAGTTAGTGAACGAACCACTGGAATCAGGAGGCAGCCACACAGGGCGCCTGTGAATCCTTTGTCCTTGAAGGTCTGGAGTGATGCCACCAGTTTCTCTGTGACAGCATTGGACCAATCATATGATGGTATGTTACTTGCTAGTCCTTCTAGAGCGGCTAAATAGTCGGGGATAACGCAGTCATATGTCGTTGGGCATAGAAATACTATTGTTGCAAACATCATGAAAACCCGTTGAAACACTTCTCCTGTCAGCTGTGGGATTATGAGATCAGTTAACTCTCTGACGTTTGGAGCGTGCCCAGCACACCGAGTTTCAGACTTAACCTGACATCTGAAAGCTTCTGAGCATTTTCTTGGGATAACCTGCCCGCCAAGTGGAATTCCTAAGATCCGGTGCACTGTGTACGAGTTGATGAGGAATTTGTATCCACTAGGCAGTATGAAAGACCTGGAAGGGCAATCAAAATAGCGGACAAGCCAGCGAACGAAACATCTTGGAAGCTCGCGACAGCACAGATCTAGAAGGTATCCAAATCCAATATCTCTGACAAGCTGCTTTTGTGGTTCTGTTAGCTTTTCACAGACAGTAATGAATTTCTGGAAGCTAAGTTTTGTGCTGAACTCTTCTTCATATTCACCCATTGTAACAGCTCTGTTGACAAAGATAAGAAACGACCTTTAGCAAATGTATTGTTGAACCACATGCTTTTCTTGCACAAGCTTACATACAAACGCTGAGTCAGCAAAACAGAGACAAATATTTAAGGCATGATTAAAAATGCAGCTAGAATGAGAGGCATTGATTTCGAAAGAAATTTCAACGACACACGCAAGATGCATGATAAAAAACACCTACTTCGAGGCAGCAAGCTGCTTCTTTGCCCTGTACTCCTCAACAAGCTTTTTGTGCGCTGCACGTTTTAACTCGATCCTTAGTCTCTCTGTTTCTAGCTGGTCATGAACCATGAAATCTTGGGTGACAATCTCTGTGCCATTGACAGACTGGGACTGAGTCTCCGACAGCTGTGGGGTGGAGTCCATCTCATCGAACTCTACATAAGAGGTGACGAGACATCATCGTTACCAGGTCAACTATGTAAGGCAGTTGTTAGCAGTCCATGTGAGACCATCATCAACAGCTTGGTCCATGTAAGACGGTTTCTAAATCTGGGTTAGTAACTGCTTTGCAAAAAGGGATGTAAGTCCTTTGGATCTCTGCTATAGATTGCGGATCTATACAATCATTTGACCTGTGACCTCATGTTAGGGATCAGGTTAGTGAATTTTGACTGCGGTTTAATTGAGCTCTGCAAGTAATATAATATGTGGTCACGAGAGTGCTTAAGTTTTGCATGGCTGGAGATATAACTCAACTTAGAAAAACCACGGTGCAAGCATGCAGTTGGCATGATTAAAGTGAGGTCAGCTGAGTCCTAATTTTAAATCCATAACCCTTCTGCTGTTAAGACGGCGCAACAGTTTGAGCATGGACCAGCTGAAGATAATTGGATCCGGAACCGATATTCAAATCGCGCCCCACATGTTATGTTGTGCAGATGCGGTGTATACGCAGCCCGCGGAATTGCTAGTACTGGTAATTTTTTTGTTCAAACGTTGAATCGGTGGCATAATCATGGTGATAATGCAATGGATTACCTGAACAGGAGATCCACAGCGAGTGAGATGAAGGAGACCGATAAATTTTCAGTGACGAGCGAACTCTGCGGAGGGATCGGGATTGGCTTTCCTTTGGAGAGCTAGAATATGCCTCGCCTGTCGCCACCGATGCTAGATGGAGAAAGATCTAGAACTCATTTTGTGGACGACCCCACAAGTTAGTCAAATACTTGGAGGAACTATTTGAGAGCCCACATGTCAATATGACTTAGAAGTCCACCTACCACATTTTGTCACCCCAGACGGAGGTTCTCCTCGTAGGACTCATATAAGGCCGACACCACAAATTAGTGAGAGACTTAAAGGAATTAGTAACTGAGAGCCCACTTGTCAGTCTCGTCGACGGTCAAGTGAAGTCGACCTACCACATCCCGTCACGCCGAAAAAACATGTGCATCTCTCATGCGTCGCAAAACTCACCCCACCTATCAGGTTATTCTTCTCCTGCACGCAAAAAATCAAAGTAGGCTCTCTCTTTCCTTCTCTCTTTCTCTCTCCATCTCTCTTTCTCTTTTCTCTCTCTCCCAGATTCAAAATCATTGAAGGAGATCGCTGACAAACTGCAGGGAAGCAGATCCCCTCACAATTTAGAAAGGTGTGAGTTCCGAACAATCAGCGCATAAGATTCGGCAATCAAAGGTTAGTAGAAAGGTGTGAGTTCAATTATATAGAACTATAAATATATCTCTGTTGCGTGGTAAGTGTAGTACCTTAGTAAGAAAGATTGAGATCGACTTTGAAAATTTTCAACACTGATACTGCGGGTTTATAACTTTTTCGGGCAGATGTTCAGGAGTTCGACATCTGGTCAGGACAACAGGGACGGTCGGTCTTTGAACGACATCGGCAAGGATTATGGGAGGCAGGTAATAGCAAGGCAGTTGAACATTAGGGTTTGGTCTTTTATTTCTGTGACGTTTGCTGTCAAGGTGCTACCACTGAGAACACCAATTAGTAGATCATTAAGAAGAACAAAAATGATTAATATATCCTGGATGAATGCTGTAATATCTGTTTATCCTGTGCATCTACTCTGTAGTTGAGTATTGAGAGGTGGAAGAAAAAAAATCACTACAAAATGAGAAGAAGATGAAGGATGCAGATGCTGTCAAACACGCACATGCTATGCGGGCTGGAGTAATTGGAGTCAAGAGTGAGATACAAGTTCTTGGCAAACGTCCCAACCAGGAGCATGTTGTGCAGCAGACACCTGCGAAGAGGAGCATTCTAAGCAGCAGAGACTCCACTAAGCAGATTGTGCAGGTAACGACGAAAACTTCAAATGCTGGTTTTGAACGTACGTGGAAGTTTTACGTGCTAATTCTTCGTAATACTCTCACGTGCCTCTAATTATTTTTTGCTTTCAAGACACAGTTGTCCACAAAGGTGCAGAGCGGGCGTTGTGACGCCCCAGCGTTTGATGGCGGTCATAATGAAGAGGTACAGGGTAACAGAATTTGCCTTGATGCAAGCAGAAGGATCATTGGCAACAAAAGCATTAGTGTTCAAGGATTCGGTACGGTCTGCGCAGGCAAGAAGAGTCCAACGACAAAATCAAACATAGGAGGAATAAACTTTACTGTTCAGCAGCACCAGAAAGCAATACAGGTGACAGCAAATATGGACGTGCAACAACATTTAAAGCAAATGTATATTTTTTTGTGAGCAATTTTTTCTTTGTTTTCGTCTGGTATATTTAAATTGTAGTATCTTGCACACGCAGGTGTACGAGCAAGGAAGCAAGTATCGCGGTAGTCCACGGATCGATGAAAACATAAGGCAAGGTCCTTTGAAAGGATCACCTGCGGCGTTCAACATGAGGGGTCCTTCCAAAGGATCTCCGATGGCATTCAGAATAGTGAGCGAAATTACCAATGCACGGAGGTTGTCGCCAAGATTTGCTGGACAAGAGAGGCATGGGAAAACAAAGGTGACGTCTGAACTATGCTTTTTCAATTCAACGGACAAACAGTTTTATGGAAGAACAGGGTAAAGTGTAAAACATTAGGACGGCTGTCTGTCTGGTGCGGCTGTATATGCAGTTGTATAGGATGTTGTTGTGCCTCTCCGGTTGTATGGTGTAAGCAGAAGCACATCTGTGCCTCTTTGTCGAGATGTGTGTGTAGCATGGTCACGTTCGTGCTGCTGGGTGTAATGTGAACAGTGCCTCTGGTGTACCGCTTATTAGAAATTAAAAAAAACGCATATGCTGCTCTGGGTATCTAATTCTGTTTCGTGCTATGTGTTCAGGATTTGGCGGAGGGGATAACAGATGAGGCAAAGAAATATCATATTTCTCCATCCATTTTGAAAGGAACGCAGCATTCAGAGCAGCAAGTAGCATGCAGCGCCAGCACGGATTGCATTGTAGAAGCAGCACAGTCCCTTGGTTGCACGAGTGCCAGAGAAACAGGGAGCAGCATTGCACAATGCGACAGTGGAGAGGCAGAGTCATTCATGGATTTGTCCGTGCCATGCAGAAACGACGCTGCTGCGTGTGACAAACAACAGAGCAGCAGCAGCTCCGCTGTAAGTGGACCTGTGGCTGGCGATGAAACCGATGTCGTCAGAAGTGAATGCGATCAGACGAACGAAGACATGGTAGACAGAATCAAAATGGCACCGCCGACCATTGTAGAGAAAGAAATGGACGACATGTTCAAAGAAGGCATATACCCAGTGATTTAGGAGGTCACCGAAGTGCTCGAACCAGAGGGTGGTATGGTATTTGGATCATTGGATGAGTGCTTTTTCTTCTTCTGCAGATATGCGAGAAAGGTTGGCTTTGCTGCCAAACGATCAACGAGCAGAAGATCGACATATGATCAGCAGCTTGACAAGCAGGTGTTTCAGTGCACCAAGGAAGGGCAGAATAAAACAACTGAGAGACATGTTAAGGAGAGAAGGAGCAATTGCTTGATCCGGACAAGCTGCCCAGTCCAAATAACAACCAAGAGGGATGCAGATAGGAGGAAATGGTATCTGAAGAACGTGCGCCTAGAGCACAACCACCAACTTCACCCATCAGATTGGATGCTGAAGTTCATGAGATGCTATAAGAAGATGACACCTCAGGAGAAATTCTTTATACAAGTGCTGCAGAAGGCGAGGCTAGAACTGAGGAAGGTGATGCAGATTTTTACTGCCATGGGGACACCGAGGCGAGAAATTATGTTCGACACGATTGACATAAGCAATATTGCATGCCGGGACAGAGCTGGAGAGCGCGACACTGATATCAAGGACACCATGAAACTGTTTGCCGATATGCAGAGGCGGAGGTCGGGATTCCACCATGTGGAAGAGACAGAGAACAATGTAGTGTGGAGCCTGTTTTGGACAGACTCCTTGTGCAAGATGAATTATGATCTATATAGAGATTTCATGTCTTTTGACACGACATTCTCTATGAATATATATGGCTTGCCATTTGCACCAATTATAGGTGTCGACAACCATGGGTCGAACGTCCTGTTTGGACTAGGCCTTTTGAAAGATGAGAAAATAGGGTCATTCAAGTGGCTCCTAAGCATGTCTGTCGAGGCAATGGGGGGTAAAGAGCCGAAATACATAATAACATACCAGGACCAGGCGATCAAGACTGCAATAAAGGAAGGTCTTCCGAGAACGAGGCACAGGTTCTGCTGGTGGCATATTAGGAAGAACCTGAAGGAAAATAACGCAGTAGTGTTTGCGCAGCACCCAGGGATGTCTGATGATTTATTTCGAATCGTCAAAAACTCACTAAATCAAGACGAGTTTGAGCGTGCCTGGAAAGCAGCAATTTCTGTGCACAAGGCGGAAGGCAACAAACACCTGAACACGCTATGGGAACTCCGAAATTTTTGGGTGCCGGCTTACTTCAAGGACTGCTTCTATCCTTTCTCGTCAACAACCACTCGCAGTGAGAGCACGAATTCGATGTGGAAGAATTACGTCGACCACAGTGACACTATAAAAAGGTTTGTTGATGCGTATCACATGATTCAGCAAAATTGCCTCACCACGCTTGACAAGAAAAGACACCGAACAGAAGAGAAGGCGCCATCACTAGAGACGGGTTTTCCGATTGAAAGACAGGCAAGTCAAGTATACACCAATGAAATTTTCAGGAAATTCCAGCTGGAGCTACGGAATCGGACTTACTTCAAGTGCTCTGACCTGGCAAAGGGGAGGCAGTATTTTTTAAAAAGGATTACTGAGCCTGGAGAAAAAGTGTGGAAACCATATCCGGGCGAGGAATTTGAGAGGTCTGAGTTCAGGGTAGATGTGGATGAGCAAAAAGAAATATACAGTTGCAGCTGCAAGAAAATGAGTAGGGATGGCATCCAGTGCTGCCATGTGCTTAAGGTGATGGACCAAACAGACATGATCGATCAACTTCCAAAATCCTTTGTCATCCCCAAATGGACCAGGAATCTATCAGAGAGTCTGAGAGTTCTGTCTACAAGTCAAGGTGATAGCATGACCGCATAAGATGATGAAATGATGAGATTCGGCCTCGCTTACGCTGAGTTGTCGGATATCTATTCAAATGCTTGCAGAAAAGAGAAGGCATATAGTGTTCTGCGTGAGTGTACGGTAGATATGAAAATAAAAGTCATGGCGGCACTTGCCGAGGAACCAGACACATGCATTGTTGCCAAAACTCTCAAGAACCCTCCCATGAGTGGCTCAAAGGGCATGAAAAAAGGAGATCGAATCAAAGCTGGTTCTGAGAAGAAAGGAAAAGGCAACAAAGCCGTATCCAAGTGCGGCCGTTGTCGAGAAAAGGGTCACAGGAAAACAAACTGCCCGGATAACCCAGAAGTACAGGAGAGGATGAGGATTGAAGAGGAGAAGAGGAAATCGCAGCAGGAGAAGAGGGCAAGGCCAATGAAATGGCCAACAACATCGACAACACCATCGAGGACATCAAACGGCTCAGGACAATGCACTCCAAGCCCAGGAGGAAGACATCAGACGCCAGCAACTCCAACGACCCCACTGACAGCAGGGAGCATTTACCAAAGTCTTGCATCTACGCCAGAATCGAACATCACACAAGCCAGGCACACAGAATGCGTGCAGGGAAGCCCGGAACAAGGCACGGAATCTGCGCAGTCCATTTTCAGAAAGGAAATGTCTGAGTGGAGACTTTTTGGTACCGTTGAGCAGTACGAAAAGGAAAATTAAAACGTAATAATGCAGGCTAAACAGGCCGTAAGCAAAAAACAGTGATGACCGCAATCTTTCGCTTTGTTTTTATGTATGAATGTTAATATTGCAGGCAAATAGGTTGAATAGGTATGCAGAATCGTGGGGTTGCACAAGTGTCGAGAAGGAAGAATGGATCGCTGAACATTCAAAAACAATGTTGCACGTGGAGCGATGAAATAGCAAGTGATCGGTGTGGAGGGCGGGCTGGTGTCGATTGTTTATTTTCTCGTTGTGTGGTTATAAGAACGGCTTGTAAGTTAATTTGCTGCAGTCATAGAAAGAAAACAAATTTAAATAACAACGCCTTTTGTTTCTTTATGTATTTTTACTCGGCGGAGAAAAATATCAGAGGCACAGGTTTCCTTGTTATTTTCCGCAGCCGCGTCGGTTTCTGAACGTGGATGTTGTAAGCATACAAGCATGCTTCTCTGCTGCGTGACAGAGAGATAAAAATAAGTGAAGGGCACGGGCAGCCACGGCCATGCCACTGGTGAATGTTCAACCGTGACTCTCACGGTTGCATCGTAAACGCACGGACGTGACTCTATGTAATACCACACCATGCCTCCGTGTGTTTACGTCGCTTGTCTCTCTGTTTGAACTAGTCGACGGCATCGTTCGGAAGACAGACACTAGTTTACATGACTCTATATAATACCGCACGATGCCTTTGTGTTCTGCCCACCTGTGCTTCCGGCGTGGAACAGATTCTTTTAATGTATGTATGTGTCGTAAAAAATTAAAACTTGGAGGGGCACACCCGTTCCTGGTCTACATGTTCAAAAGTGCATATTGTATAATCAAAGCCGTGACTGTTCAACAATGCATCTGTACAACCATGATTTCACCTTGTCGTGGCATCGTGACGTTCGTTCTCTGCCTCAAAAGCGTGCCTTCCATAGCCGTCCTACTGTGCGCCTGACAAAGGAGCAATGCCAGCCGATAGAGTGCTTCTTCTATTACTAAAAGTGTGGCCCTCTTTGCTTCACTTCCATGCGTTTTACAGTAGCTCCTTGGTACAGAACCATGGTTGTACAGAGTTCTTGCCCGTGCTTTTAAGGACGGTGTTTCTCGGATCGTCCATTCAATGTCTCAGAAAGTAAACTGTGAGGGTTCACATCTGTATCCAGTCCCGTTGTGTTTCTGCAGTAAACTCTTGTATGTGACTCTATGTAATACCACAACATGCCTCCACTAGTTCACGTCCGTGCCTCTCCATCGGCGGAATCGTTCGGAACACAGACACGAGCTAACATGACTCTATATAACATCACACGACGTCTTTGTGTGCTGCCCACCCGTGCTTCCGGCATGGAACAGATTCTTTTAATGTATGCACGTGTCATGAAAAATTAAAACATGGAGGGGCACGCCTGTGCCTGGTCTGCGTCTTCAACAGTGCATCTCGCATAATCAAAGCCGTGACTTTATTTAATGTTGCAAGCAGGCATCTACAATTTATGGGAAAAATAAAGGAGAGGTAATTAATATGTACCTTTACCGTCCTTCTCCGTATTTAAGTTGTTTCGTGGGTGGACAAGTTATAATCCATTTTTCTAGATCCACCTCACTGAGCACTTGTCGTGTGCGGTGCGACCCCTGCAATGGAGATGGAGATGGAGATGGAATGTGCTACTCCTAGCTCCAAGAGGGAGAGAGTGGCGCCATCGGCGCCGCCGCCTTCTGGTGGTGTGTTTGTCGCCATAGGGGAGGGAAGCGGCAAGTGTGCTCTTCCTCGATCCAAGGATGAAGAAGAGGGGTCTCGTGTGGACCTCATCACCGACCTCCCGAACGCCGTCCTAGGTGAGATCATCTCTCGTCTCCCCATGAAGGAGGGCATCCGTACTCGAATCCTCGCTCGTAGGTGGCGTCCTTTATGGCTCACCGCTCCTTTGAATCTCAACTGTCGCGAGATCTCTCTTGACCGTCTTTTTAATGATGGAGAAACAATTCATATTGCCATCCTCTTGAAGCTTTACACCGTCACCGAGGCCGTCTTTAGATTTTATACCGGAACTCGGTCCTCTCAATATTCTGTCGTTAATGTTGTCAGTCTTCCGGAATTCATCCTGTCCAGTCATTCCGGATCAGTAAGCCGCCTCTCTATCCCGGCGTGCTACCTGCGGTGCAGACCTGCCACCGTTGCGGCCTGGCTCCGATCGTCAAAGGTCAACAATCTCCAGAGTCTTGAGTTCTACTATCTGTTCCCAGGATTCGCGGCACAAGAGGTCACACCACTGGGTGAATTCATCGTTCCCTCAGTGCCGGAGTCTGTGTTTAGGTTTTCCTCCTCTTTGCACACACTCGACTTTGCCCTTTGCCATATACCAGACAATTATGCAGGGACGCTTAAGTTACTGCTGGTAAAAAGACTATCACTTGTGGAAGTTCTTATATCAGAGGTCTCGCTTCAAAGCATAGTCCACTCTAGTTTCCCTGCACTTGAGTCTCTGCTGCTTATTTTCAGTGGGGGAGTTCGTCGCATCACAATAAACAAGTATAACCTTGTAAGCATTGGCATTTGTTGTCACTACGGAAAACTCATTATTGAGGATGCGCCTTCGATTCAACGGTTGATCCGCGATAAAGAGGACGACCACTGTTCGATTACTGTTGTCTCTGCACCTAAATTGGGGACACTGGGTGAATTCGCGTTCGTGTCTGCGCCCGCACTTGTTGAGGTACCGACTTGACCTGATTCTGGAACAGGGTGATGACTTTTTCCAATGTTAGTTCTATTAATTTGTTGAAATATGTTCTTTGCTTCATGCAGGGTGAGGATTTGGAGGTAACCGGTGTCTCTGCACCTGATCCGTATCCACGTCGTCTCACATGTCTTGGGGTATTGAGTTTTGACAATACTTCCAGCTTCATCTTGTTTGAGAGGAAACCAGTTTTATTTCGTCCAACCTTTAATCTATTAGTTTTGTGACGTATCTTCTGTTTATTTTTATGAAGCATTTTGGGGCAGTCAGTCTTACAACAATGCGGCAATCTATCAAGACCTTGTTCATCTACATGGATTATAAGGTGGACATTGTCGTTGAATTGCTAAAGTGCTTTCCAAAACTGGAGAACTTGTCTGTCGAGGTGATGATCTTGAGAAATGTGCATACTGTAGTTCTCCTTCCATTTAAAAATGTTTATGTTAAATTTAACTTAAGTGGATACATACATACATACATATCTTTTTCTATGGACGCTAAGTATTTTCAACCTTTCATGTATTTTTTAGGGACAGTCGACACTTCGTTCTGAAAAAAATGTATGGCATCGTAGGCACCGGCAGTTTCTCAAACATCACGATATTTGTCTGAAGACAGTAACGCTGGAAGATTATTATTCTTTCCTGGGTAACGAGGAATTTGCGGCGTTCTTTGTTCTATGTGCAAAGTAGCTGGATAGCATTGACATTAAGTTTGTGTACCCTCAGGCGGAGTTCACAGAAGTATTTTACGAGGAGTAACAAAGGGTTCTAAAGTGGCACAATAAGGCTTCTAAACATGGTCGTCTTCGATTATTACCAAGTTGCTTCCATGTGCATCAGTATTTACAAAATAGGAGTGTTGAATATCTCGATTTGACGGATCCATTCAGATGTTCATGCTGAAGAATAGGTCTTGAGATGGTTGCTCATGTTCTTGGGAGTGTCTTATTGTCTTGAAGTTTTGGAGTTCGCGTTTTGTGTAAACCTTGTCGAACAACTGTTGTTCTGTTTGCACTGTTTGTACGCTTTGTTTGTCTTTGTTGTCCTTGAGGAGCCACGAAGGAGCTTGCAAACAAAAAATCAGTCTACCTTTCTGTCTTTTTATGTCTATGCTGCTTTAGTCATAGTTGCCAGTCATGTGGAAATGCGCCAATAAACGTGTGCCCCTTTCTGTCTCTCGAATGGGCTGTTACGTGTCTCACAGAGTAAGCAGAAAGTGTTGACATATAAACCCGATTCTGTTAGGTTTCCGTAATAAACGCACATACGTGCCCATGCCTCCGTGGTTTTCACATGCGTGCCTCTTCTTCTGACCGAGTCCACCGAGCCATTTGGAATACAAACAGAAAATCTTTCTGTGTGACTGTATATAATAGCTCTCCATGCCTTTAAGCGCTTTATGCCCGTGCTTGCGACCCTGAAACACAGACACGCACGAACGTCCACACCATTTTCAAATAATATAAGTAGAATCAAGAAAGAACCGTTACACGACTCAATACGGAGCCGTGTCCTTATGGAATTCACGTCCGTGCTTTTAAATATAAGGAGTCTGCGTCTCTGACGTAGGGCATTCCGTGCCTCACAGAGTAAGCGCCCGTGGTTGTGCGTAACACAAAGGTTCAGTTCTGTGGGCTAAACGCCCGTGCATCTCCGTCTGATCGAGTCACAGGCGAGCATGATTCTATGTAATACCATGTACCATGCCCTTGAGCGTTGCATGCTCGTGCCTATGAGCCCAAACATTCATGCCTCTCCATCTGAACGAGTCGACGGAATCATTCGGAACACAAACCCAAGCGAACATGACTCTATATAATACCACACCATCCTTTGTTGGGCTGTCCACCCGTGCCTGTGTAAGTTTTCTTCCGCAATAGTGAAGGAAAATGACTGTTCTTTTGTTTTCCACCGCAACAGTGAAGGAAAGATATAATTTAAAGTTGTCGTCCAATTAGTCGACGTCCCCTCCCCTCCTTTCCTCACACGCTGGATCTGTGCGTAGCGAAGACCTAGTAGTTTTTCAGATCCACGCCACATATAGCGGTGCTCGCAGGCGGCGCGAATCCAGCAACGGAGATGGGGATGGAGATCCGGCGAGGTGCCGCAAGCAGCAAGAAGGCGAGGTTCAGGCCACCGGCGACTTCGTCCTCTGGCGGCATGGCGGTGGCGGCCAGAAGCGGCATGGGCCCGCTCAGTGGTCCCGAGAAGCAGGAGTCTTGCTCGGACCGCATCAGTGACCTCCCGGACAGTGTTCTCGATGAGATCATCTCCCATCTGTCCACTAATGAGGGCACCCGCACTCAAATCCTCGCACGTCGGTGGCGCCCTATATGGCGCGCCACTCCTCTGAATCTTGACTGCAGTGAGATCCCTGTCGGTCGTCTTTTTAAGCCTCTAGAAACTGTTCATATCGACGTAGTCTCGATGCTCCCCAACAAGGATGTCATTCGCATCAGATATTTTGGAACTCGGTGCAATTTTTAGCCTAACGTTGGTGGATCGTGCCTTCCGGAAACCATCCTCTCCGCTCATGGGGGCGCAGTCCATCGCCTCTGCATTCCCGCGTGCTACCTCCACTGCAGACCCTCTACAGTCGATGCCTGGCTTCGATCCCCAAGACTGAAGAATCTGCAAGTTCTCGAGCTCTACTACATGTTCCCACGTTTCGTGGGAAAAACCATCACACTACCGCACGAATTCTATTCGTCCGCAGCCTCGCCACCGACTTCCACGTTGCTGCTTTCGTTTTTGGAGGTTGATATATTAGACGTCTCACTGCAAAGCATAATCAACCATGGTTGCCCTGCCCTTGAGTGGCTCCTGCTTGTTTGCAATAACCTGGACCACTGCATCAGAAATAACTCAGCCAAAGTTGAACTCATATGTATCCTTTGTGAGAATGGTGAACTCGTTGTTGAGGATGCGCCCTCACTTAAACGACTGATTCACGATATTCAGAGCCGGCAGTTGCAGATAACTGTCTTCTCTGCACCTAAACTCGAGTGTCTGGGCAATTTTTACGAAGGATCTCCTGAATCCAAGATTGTGTTTGGCTCTACAGTTATCGAGGTACTCACCTTTTGCACTATATACTCTTTAGTTGCATTCGTTCCACTGCCCAAGTTTCATGCCATGTAAACTTTTATCCATCTAGTTTTATGATATGTGCTTGGTGCAGGCTTTGTCTGTAGTCAACATATCAATGGCGGTTCAATCTGTGAAGACCTTGCTTATCCACATGTCATTAAATCTGAACAAGGTTGTTGCCTTGATGAGATGCTTTCCTAGCCTAGAGAACTTGTTTATCGAGGTAAAATGATTTCCAGACGCATTGAAAGCACAAACAATGCATAGTGTACTATATTGGAGGCCTCTCTTTCCCCTTGTAGTCCTCAAGTATTCTCACTCTTTATGCATTTCGAGGGAGGAGTTTGCCATGAGGAAGGTGTAACAAACAAGTGGCAGCACAAGAACCGGGTGTTTCTCAAACAGCATGGCATTCGTCTGAAGACAGTAACTCTGGAAAAATATGTACACTGCAACAAAAACATTGAATTTGCAATGTTCTTTATTCTGAATGCAAAGGAGTTAGAGACTATGAGGCTTAAGTTTCTCTCCCCCCCAGACAACATCACTGAAGGATTTTATAAACGTCAAGAAGAGGCGCTTCAATGGGGCAACAAGGCTTCTAGACGTGCTCGTCTTATATTGTCAGGGTATTGTAGGCATATGAACTTGGATTTAAAAGTACACATATGGACAAACCAGTGCCCAATCATGGATTTACCGGATCCATTGACTTGTGAATGTTGAAAACGGTTATCCGGCTGTCAAAGATAGGTGTTGTTGTGAGCTTTCCAGTTTGGATTTCCAGCTTGTACTTTATGCACTGTCTGTGATGTTGTAAGGAACTTGTTTTTGTGCTCTTGAGTCGGGAAGCAATTCAGCAGCTCAAAAAACTAACAAGTTTTAATGTTTTTGTGCACCGTCTGTAAGTTTGGATTTCCTTTTGTGAATAGAGCGAGCGAATAAAATCACCTGGAACACGCAGTCACATGTGATGTGACGGCTGTGCCTATCCAAATAACTTGTCAGCTGAGATATTTTACAATACAGAGGTGTTCGTGCCTCTTGTGCCTGTAAGACCGTGCGTCTGTTATCACTGCACGGCACTTACTTTGTGATGGACCAAACATGTATGACTATGGAATCACGGCCGTGCCTGTATGGCATGTAGAGTAGTGCTTCTGCCATGACTTCTCTTACTTGGTTTTGTCCGCTTTTAAGCAGAATCATCTGCAAAGCAGAGGCACGACCTTGAATCTTCTAGTGACTTAATTGTCAACCTGCCCCTGAAATTTTTTGCTGCTTGCAGAGGCAAGATGAACGTAGAACCGTGCTTCCGGCATCGAACAGATCCACAAAGACAGGCTTGTATAATGTGATTCATTTCTGATGATGTTAATCAATATGCCTCCTCGTGCCTCTTGTAGTCCACTTTTTGTGCATCTCTCTATATGCGTGCGCATGTATAATGTGATTCATTACTGATGATGTTAATCAATATGCCTCCTCGTGCATCTTGTACCTGTAAGGGTGCGTCTGTTACCAGTACACGGCACTTCCTCTGTGTATGTTCATGACCGTGTGGTGAACGTTTGGGTGGAAACATGCTGCACAGCCTAGACCATAGCGTCCTGTAGAACCACGACAGCGCTGTTTTCTGCAAATCGAGACATGCTTGTGCTTTGTTTAAAAGCGAGACCTGGTCTCATATAATTTTTTCCCGTCGGACCCTTGGGTTTCCGGAGCTGTGTCACATGGTGTTCACACCCGAATAACATACTATGGACTGTACGCCCGTGCTTTTAAATACAAGGAGATAAGCTTCTAAAAAACAACGTCTCTCATATAGGGCATTCCGTGCCTCACAGAGTAAACGCCCGTGGTTGTGTGTAAGACAAAGGTTAGCGTGACTCTATGTCATACCACCGACCATGCCTTTGAGCGCTTCATGCCAGTGCCTGTGACAATTGTGACCCCGCGTAAAACGCAATCATGCCTCTGTGGTTCGACATAGCGTGCCTCCTCTGGTGATAGAGTCAAAGGAATACCATACTATGGACTGTACGTCCACACGTGAATAACATTATATGTACTGTACGTCCGTGCTTTTAAATAAAAGGAAATAAGCTTTTAAAAAACAACGTCTCTCATATTCGCCATTCTGTGCCTCACAGAGTAAATGCCCGTGGCTGTGCGTGAGACAAAGGTTAGCGTGACTCTATGTAATACCACCGACCATGCCTTTGAGCGCTGCATGCCCGTGCCTGCGACAATTGTGACCCCGCGTAAAACGCAATCATGCCTCTCTTGTCCGACATAGCGTGCCTCCTCTGGTGATAGAGTCAAAGGAATACCATACTATGGACTGTATGTCCACACCCGAATAACATTCTATGGACTGTACGTCCATGCTTTTAAATAAAAGGAAATAATCTTTTAAAAAAGAACGTCTCTCATATAGGGCATTCCGTGCCTCACAGAGTAAACGCCCGTGGCTATGCGTAAGACAAAGGTTAGCGTGACTCTATGTCATACCACCGACCATGCCTTTGAGCGCTTCATGCCAGTGCCTGTGACAATTGTGACCCCGCATAAAGCACAATCATGCCTCTGTGGTCCGACATAGCGTGCCTCGTCTGGTGATAGAGTCAAAGGAATAACATACTATGGATTGTACGTCCACACGCGAATAACATTATATGGACTGTACGTCCGTGCTTTTAAATAAAAGGAAATAAGCTTTTAAAAAACAACGTCTCTCATATACGCCATTCCATGCCTCACAGAGTAAACGCCCGTGGTTGTGCGTGAGACAAAGGTTAGCATGACTCTATGTAATACCACCTACCATGCCTTTGAGCGCTGCATGCCCGTGCCTGTGACAATTGTGACCCCGCGTAAAACGCAATCATGCCTCTCTGGTCCGACATAGCGTGCCTTCTCTGGTGATAGAGTCAAAGGAATAACATGCTATGGACTGTACGTCCACACCCGAATAACATTCTATGGACTGTACGTCCGTGCTTTTAAATAAAAGGAAATAAGCTCTTAAAAAACAACGTCTCTCATATAGGCTATTCCGTGCCTCACAGAGTAAACGCCCGTGGCTGTGCGTGAGACAAAGGTTAGCGTGACTCTGTGTAATACCACCGACCATGCCTTTTAGCGATTCGTGCCCGTGCCTGTGACAATTGTGACCCCGCGTAAAATGCAATCATGCCTCTCTGGTCCGACATACCGTGTCTCCTCTGGTCATAGAGTCAAATGAATTATTTGGAACACAAAGAGACACGAAAGTAGAACTGAAATGTTCTACATGTCTGTGTGGCATGAAGGACAGTACGTTACAATGCTGAAGGGAGGACCGTGTGTCTGGTTCGTGACAATCCGTGCCTCTGCCACGCTTCAACGGTTTTGTCCGTGAGTGTTTCAGCAGAATCATCTGCAAAGCAGAGGCACGGCCTTGAATCTTGTAGTGTCTTGATTTGTCAACGTGCCCGTGGAAAATTTTGCTGCTCCCAGAGGGAAGATGACTATAGGACCATGCTTGTGGCGTCAAACAAATTCTTCTATTGAATGTGTGCCTTAAATAATTAAAACACGGACGGGCACGCCCGTGCCTGGTCTGTGTCTTCAACTGTGCATCTCGTACCTTGTAAGCCGTGGCTCTATTTAATGTTTCAAGCAGCCACCTACCTTATACTCGTTATGAGTAGTAATTAACCCCGACCCTCCCGTCAAAAGAAAAATAGAGGTAATTAATCTGGACCCATCCGCTCCCCGTCGCGGGTATTTAAGTCGTTTCATGGATTGACAGGCTGTAATCCATTTCTCCAGATCCACCTCACTGAGCACTGGTCGTGGGCGGCGCCACCCTTGCAACGGAAGTGGAGATGGAAAGCGCTGCTCGTAGGATCAAGAGGTCGAGAGTGGTGCCTCCGGTGACGCCGCCTTCTGGTGGTGTTCTGGTCGTCAGAGGGGATGGAAGCGGCAACCGTGCTCCCTCTTGATCCGAGGAGGAAGAAGAGGGATGTCGTGCGGACCGCATCAGCGATCTTGCCGACGGCGTCCTAGGTGAGATCATCTCTCGTCTTCCCATCAAGGATGGCGTCCGTACTCAAATCCTCGCACGTCGCTGGCATCCTTTATGGTCCATCGCTCCTCTTAATCTCGACTGCTGCAAGATCTCTGTCTCTCATCTTTTTAATGATGGAGAAAAAGCTCAAATCGAGACCATATCTCATGTGTCCGCCTTGGCCAAGGAGTGCATTCGCAAATGCTATTCCAATCGAAATACTGTCTCTGATGTTGTAAGTCTTCCGGAATCCATTCTATCCGGCCATGCTGGCTCTGTTAGCCGCCTCTATATCCTGGTGTGCTACCTGCAGTGCAGACCTTTTGAGGGAGTCCTGGACTAGGGGGTGTCCGGATAGCCGAACTATCATCATCGGCCGGACTCCGAGACTATGAAGATACAAGATTGAAGACTTTGTCCCGTGTCCGGATGGGACTTTCCTTGGCATGGAAGGCAAGCTTGGCGATACGGATGTGTAGATCTCCTACCATTGTAACCGACTCTGTGTAACCCTAGCCCTCTCCGATGTCTATATAAACCGGATGGTTTTAGTCCGTAGGACAACAACAATAACAACAATCATACCATAGGCTAGCTTCTAGGGTTTAGCCTCCTTGATCTCGTGGTAGATCTACTCTTGTAATTCCCACATCATCAATATCAATCAAGCAGGACGTAGGGTTTTACCTCCATCAAGAGGGCCCGAACCTGGGTAAAACATCGTGTCCCTTGTCTCCTGTTACCATCCGCCTAGACGCACAGTTCGGGACCCCCTACCCGAGATCCGCCGGTTTTGACACCGACATTGGTGCTTTCATTGAGATTTCCTCTGTGCCGTCGCAATCAAGAAGGATGCCTCTTCCCATCTTTAAAGACGGTACCATTACCAAAGGAGCTTTGGCCGCCGGTCAAGCTATCCGGCTGGGCGGTTTTCTCATGACCGCCTGTCCGGCCACCGCTTCTACGATGACCTCTTGGGTCATCAAAAGCGATCTTCGCATTAACTCGGAATTCGCCGAGCAGCTGGATCTGATGGAGCTCTCTTCCGTGAACGAGCTCTTGGATCGCATCGCCGCCCTGGGAGTCGCTACAGACTACGATCAGATTGGGCTTAAAACTGATCTGAGAGAAATTAACTCTCCCCAGGCTACCCACCATGTTGTTGTGGTAGAAGAACAACGCGGCGACTCTTCCCCCATGTTAAGAACCAGTTATGTCCGGATCCCCGATCCCTCCATGCCGGATTCCCGCGGAGGGGCGAACGTCAATCGAGTACTGAACCTAAAGTCAGGCAGCGGACTAGATTCGTTGGACGACCTCCAGGAATCCAAGCTTCCAAATCCGGAAATTCCTCGGCCTTTGAGCCTCAGATTGGGCGGGGCTCCGAATTTAGTTCCACCCGCCCACCCAAACATAAGCGATCTATCTCAAATACGGCAAGAGCCCGATGAAACAGTACATCATTACTGGGCCAGATTCCTCCTGGTTATGGACAGGATAAAGGACTGCCATGAGGAAAGCGCAATCTCTATTTTCTGCAATAATTGCACTGACAAGGGAATCATGAACGCCATAAGTCGTCGCGAGGTCACGCGCTTCGCCGACCTGGCGACCATAGTACGAAAATACTGTGCGATGGAGAGTGCCTGGAAAACCAAAACTAGATTTTTGGGACAATCCGGCCCTGAACACAACCTTAGTCCGGAATAAAAGGGTGCACAACGCTAAATCACCTGGGTCAAAAACCAAAAAGAAAAAAACCACGAAAGGGTACGGAACCGTACTGGAAGAATGGCTCAGCGGACCCTGCAAAATCCATAATGCAGAAGGCGCAACTCCAACACATAGCCTTCGGTCATGTTGGATACTACGGCAGGTGGCCAAAAGTGGTGAAGGGCTTCTAGCCCCGGACAACCAGCCCAACAGCACCAGTACGGTATCAACAGTCTTTGAGACTTTTGCATCAAATAATATGCGGAAACGAACAATCCACAGCCTTGCCGAAGTCTACCAAGTAGCAACAACAAATCCATGGAGCGACACGGCTATCACCTTCAATGCTAGCGACGAACCTAAATTCCGAGCAGCCCGAGCACCAGCCGCATTGGTCCTCAGTCCCATAGTGGACGGCTTTCATCTTACCAAGGTACTCATGGATGGCGACAGCGGATTAAACCTCATCTACGAGGAAACTCTCCAAAAAAATGGATATAGACTAGAGCCGCATTGAGCGAAGCAGCACAACCTTTAGAGGAATAATCCCTAGTCGGGAAGTACGCTGCACAGGAAAAATCACACTAGATGTGGTGTTCGGCTCGCCAGACAACTACAGGTCCGAGGAAGTCACGTTCCAAGTGACCCCGTTCAGCAGCGGATATCACGCTCTATTAGGACGAGAGGCATTCACAATTTTCCAAGCCATACCCCATTACGGGTACATGAAGCTCAAAATGCCCGGGCCCAATGGAATCATCACTCTAATCAGTGATCCAGACATAGCACTCCGCGCCGAAAACAAGACAGCCGCACTAGCCCTAGAGGCACTATCCGAAGCATTAGCGGCAGAAGAACTCACGGCACTACGCTCCACGGTGAATAGGGACGATGTGATACTCGACAAGAGATCTAAGTCCACGTCTTTCAAACCAGCAGACGAAATAATCAAATTCCAGGTCCATCCTATGGACCCCACAAAGACGGCCTCCATTGGGGCACAATTAAACCCTGATGTAGAAGCCGCACTACGAGAATTCCTTCGGGAAAATTGGGACATTTTTGCCTGGCACCCTTCAGATATGCCAGGAATCCCACGTAGGCTGGCAGAGCACAGCCTAAATATCCTAAAAGGATTCAAGCCAGTCAAACAGGCTCTTCGACGATTTTCCAAACCCAAAAGACATGCAATGGGAGAGGAGCTAGCCAAACTATTGGAAGCCGGATTCATCAGAGATATAAAACATCCGGACTGGCTAGCAAACCTGGTAATGGTACCAAAAAAGGACAAATCCTGGCGCCTTTGTGTGGATTTTAAAGACCTTAATAAGGCCTGTCCAAAGGATCCTTTCCCTCTCCCCCGCATCGACCAAATCATCGATGCTACCGCGGGGCACGATTCATTGTGTTTCCTCGATGCATACTCCGGATACCATCAAATCAAGATGGTGGAAATAGACCAGGCCGCAACGGCATTCATTACTCCATATGGACCATTCTGCTTCAACACAATGCCCTTTGGACTTAAAAATGCCGGCGCAACATATCAGCGCATGATTCAGACATGTCTGGCTACCCAGATCGGCAAAACAGTGGACGCATACGTAGACGATGTGGTCGTCAAAACCAAACACGTCGAAACTCTAATAGACGATTTGAGGCTCACATTCGACAACCTCCGAGCATATGACATTAAGCTTAACCCGGAAAAATGCGTTTTCGGCGTACCAACCGGAAAGCTCTTGGGCTTCATTGTATCTGGTAGAGGAATTGAATCAAACCCAGCCAAGATCCGAGCTCTGTCACAATTGGACATCCCAAAAGACCTCAAACAAATACAAAAATTGACTGGATGCGTGGAGGCCCTAAGCCGCTTCATCTCCCGTTTGGGAGAAAAGGCATTTCCCCTCTACCGCCTCCTCAGGCGCACCGAACACTTCGAATGGACGGATGCTGCCACAGCCGGACTCGAAGACATAAAGGCCATACTGGCAACAAATCCGGTCCTGGCCGCGCCCAACTTGGGCGAACCAATGTTGTTATATATCGCGGCAACACATCAAGTTGTAAGCGCGGTGCTCGTCATCGAACGAGAAACAGAAGGGCACAAATTCCCTCTTCAAAAACCAGTGTACTACGTGTCCACTGTCCTAACTCCATGTAAGTCCCGGTACCCATATTATCAAAAGATAGCGTACGCGGTGTTCATGGCATCCCGGAAACTGTGACACTACTTTCAAGAGTGTTCGATAACAGTGGCCTCCGAAGTACCTCTCAACGACATCATAATCAATCGCGACGCGACAGGCAGGATTGCAAAATGGGTCATTGAGCTTTTACCATTCGATATAACCTACAAACCGCGGCGAGCTATAAAGTCACAAGTTTTGGCTGACTTCGTCGCCGAATGGACTGAAGCCGAACTCCCTAAAGAGTACGGTGCATACTCCAATTGGATTATGCACTTCGGCGGCTCTAAAATGTTGGCCGGCTTGTGGGCTGGCGTCGTCTTGACGTCCCCAACCGGAGATACAGTCGAATACGTACTTCAAATAATGTACACGGACTCCAACAATGCAGCCGAATACGAGGCCCTTCTACATGGTCTCCGGATGGCCATCTCCATGGGCATTCAACGCCTAGAGGTCCGCGGGGATTCAAACCTCGCAATATCCCAAGTAAGTGGAGACTTTGACGCCAAGGATCCGAAAATGGCAGCCTACCGTAACGCCGTCTTAAAAATGTCAGCTCGGTTCGAAGGACTCGAATTCCACCACGTAGCCCGGGACAACAACCAGGCAGCCAACGCGTTGGCACGCATCGGTGCAAAACGCGACGCCATCCCTCCAAACATCTTCCTGGAGCGGCTCTTTAAGCCATCCGTACTATGGGAAGAGGAGTCCGGAAATAGAAACCCGGAACCAACCGCGCCACCCAACACGGAACATTCTGACACAATTGGTGGCTTAGCCAATGAAATAACACCCTCAGCCCACGAAATAATGGTAGTAATCGCCCCGTGGACGGAACCATTCCTAGCCTACTTAACTAGGCAGGAACTCCCAGAAGACCAAAATGAGGCCTGCTGCATAGTTCGGCAATCTAAAGCCTACAAGGTCCATGAGGGAGAACTTTATAAGAAAAGCACAACCGGAGTCCTTCAAAGGTGTATCTCCGAAGAGGAAGGGCGAAACTTCCTGGCTGAAATTCACGCCAGACTCGGTGGGCACCACGCCGCAGCCCGGGCCCTTGTAGGCAAGGCCTTCCGTACAGGATTTTATTAGCCAACTACCTGGGCAGATGCTCAGGACTTAGTCCAACGATGCGTCGGTTGCCAGCTCTTTGCTAATCAAAGCCACATGCCACCCACCGCCCTCAAAACTATACCCATCACCTGGCCGTTCGCGGTCTGGGGGCTTGATATGGTTGGACCCCTTAAAGGGGGAACCCACAAGCAAAAATACCTATTGGTCATGGTGGACAAATTCACCAAATGGATAGAGGCCAAGACAGTTAAAACGGCCGAATCCGGACCCGTGATAGACTTCATATCCAGGGTAGTACACCATTAAGGTGTCCCGCACAGCATCATCACTGATAACGGCACGAACTTCACGGCCGACGAGGTTAAACTCTGGTGCAAAAATATGGTCATCAAGCTCGACTACGCTTCAGTCTATCACCCCCAAACTAACGGTCAAGTCGAGCGAGCAAATGGTCTAATCATGAGCGGCATCAAACCCAGACTAGTGCGGTCCCTCAAGGAATCTAACACACACTGGGCAGAGGAGCTCGACTCCGTACTCTGGGGGCTGCGGACCACGCCAAACCGCACTACCGGATTCACACCATTTTTTATGGTGTACAGCGCAGAGGCAGTTCTGCCCTGCGATATAATTCATGACTCACCTCGCGTGCGCATGTAGGAAGAAAGAGAAGCCAATTTGGATCGGCAAGACAGTTTGGACGCCTTAGAGGAGGAGCGGGACGTGGCAAAAGCTCGTTCCGAATTCTATCAGCAGCAGGCTCGAAGCTATCAAAGCAGAGAAGTACGGGCCAAAACTTACAATGTTGGCGAACTTGTTCTACGCCTGCCAGACAAGAAAAAGGGCAAACTTAAGCACAAGTGGGAAGGTCCCTTCATCATCGAACAAGTCCTGACCGGCGGAGCATACCGTCTACGTAACGCATCTGACAACCGACTCGAGCCGAACCCATGGAACGCAGCCCGTCTCCGAAGATTCTACGCCTAACGCCGGACTCAGAGTTCGTCTCCCTCCTCCGTCCACCTTTTACATTTTCACTGTCTCTTGTCCCCCTCCTTCTTCCCACTTTTTTTAATGCCTTTGATAGGCTGATTTGCGCATTGTTCGCACACACTTGATGTGCTCCTAGCACTCATTATACCTGGGGGCTTCTCTAACAGAAGCTTATTTATATGGGCTTCATGCCCAACACATGTGTCATACTTCCGCATGTACCTTTTATTCACCATTATATGCATCTATATGACTTAAGTTTTGGCCAAGCTGGGTTGCCTGGCTCCTGTGCTTACCCCTACGTTCCCGATTGTTCGGCTAGGAGGTAAAGGGAGCACCTCTGCGATTGCTACTGCCGGGTCAGCCGGATGTGTACCTCAGACTGGGTGAAGCCGAAAGCTAGTGTTCTTAAGAGAATATTCGATCGGTGACTTGAAAGATGATTTATTACTTATTTAACTTGTCTGCCCCCAGATGCTTTTTCTGCTCTTTTCGCAGTGTGGGCATGCACTTTAGGGCATGCCTCCCAGGGAAAGGAACCCCTAACGGAACTATTCTCCCTGGAAGATGTTTCTTACTAACCATGTAATATAACATAACTAGTTGGGCACTTGTCTGATAAAGCACTAATGACCCCTACGCCTGGTCTCCATGCATCCCCTGGTTTTTTCATAACTGAGAAGGTATTCAGACACACTCCGGACTCTAGGGTCCCGAGGTTGAAGCGAAAAGGTCGGCAAAGACAAACGATCTACAATCCGGCTAGAAGGCATTTTACATGTCATTTTAAAATACATCGTCATATTGACTGATTGTACTCTTCTTCGATCCCGTCTAGCAGGCTGTCTAATTTACAGTCCTGTTGGGAATACTTAGCGGCCAACTCTACTTGGCCATACATCAAGCTCATAGGGATCTCCTTCCCATCGGGCCCCACAGGCCCAACCTCGGCCATGTGGTTCGGATCCGCCTTCTTGTACCACGTCTTCACCATGGCCCAGGCCTCCCTGGCGCCTTGACGGCAGGCCGATATCTTCCACAGACGGAAGCGTTGCCGTGCTCCCTGAAGCTTCTCGGCAAGCCCTTCAAGGATTTCGGGTAGGGAGACGGACGGCCATAAGGCCTGAGCGACGCCATTCATCGCTTGCCGAACACGTTCGTGAAGTTGCATCATCTTGGGGAGTTGGTCACCCGTTGAACCGGGCATTCCCTCTGCAAGGCGACCTGTGAGCACACCTAAAGACACATTTCTGTCAATTGACTTCCTCGCCGAATTCTTCTTTTCAAAGGAATTTGCTCAAGCACTTACTATAAATGCCGCGACGAAGCCGCTGATTCTCCTTCACGGAGCCAGACAGCTGGGCCCGAACATCTTTCAGCTCTTCTCCTAGCTAGGTGTGGGCATCTTGGAGTTTGTTCCTCTCCTACTGCACCTTCATAAGCACCCTCTCGCCAGCCTTCAGCTGACGCAGTAGCTGTTGCTCGTCCGGATCTAGTCCGGCGCCCTCTGCAATATTATTGTCAGATTTACGCACACGCCGCACTTTGTTAACTACTTATCTTTTCGAAGTGTGTATTACCAGCGGGGGTCTCTGTGGCTCCCCCTGTGGCGGCCAATGCAGCCTCAAGTTGGGCCTTGCATTCTTGAAGCTCCTGGGACAGGTGGGTATTCTTCTCCGTAAGATCCTGCATAATAAATGATCCTTAAATCAGTTATTTTAACTATTTTAAGTCTCGGGGGCTACTGGCATATATAACTATTAAAATTACTTACCCGTATGTCCTTCACATACTGCTCCGTGGCTCTGGTTAAACCATCTTGAGCGGCACGGAGGTGCGCGTCTCCCGCATCAAAGGCATTCAACGCCTCCGGGGAGAAACACGCGTCACGAAGAACTGTCCGGCGATGCCTGTGATTCATGGTGCTCTCCACCACAGACCGGGTGGCGGACAGCCTGTCGGCATCCTCCGTTGGAGGAGCATCCGGCTCATGCCTTGTGTTCGCCTCCCCTTCCGGACCACGCGTTGGAGCATGGCTAGCGGAGGCTTGATTGGCAACCTCTCTGGACACTGTCCGGCGAGCCCTCTTTCTCCTGGAAAAGTTATGAGCATTAATATACCTCCTAGGGATCCTTCCCTTAAAAACAGCGGTGCGCCATACTATTGCGGCAATGTTTCGATTCGCGTCGCACTCCTCTTCCGCCTGCTGGGCCGAACTGACCCTTGCTGGTCAGCCGCCGCGGGTTCGGCTTCCCGCCTTAAAGGCGCCTCCTGCGATGCACCATCAGTATAGGATGGTCAGAAATGAGCATGGATCAAATGATGGTGTCAATACCTCGGTCGTAGTCACCTGGGAGGCCGGAAATAAACCGGGGTAGTCAGTCGTAAAGGCGACTAGAGCATTGTCCATGCTAAGTTGGTGGAACACCCCGTCAGTCAGCTCCACCTTTATGTTCGGATCCTCTTTGGAGGCCGGATCAAGGGATCATTCTGGATCCTCGGGCTGTGGAGTTAGGCTTTGTATGCCCTCCACGTCCCGGCGCAGCTCCTGCGTTGAAATCACAAAGTAAGATACTTGACTTTGGAAATATGGATCGGATAGATAAACGTCCGCTTACCCAGCTCCGAGGCTTATTCATGGAGAATCCATTCAATGGACTCGTGCGGAGGAAGTCCTCCTCCTCCTCCTTATACAAGCTGGACAGGATCTTTACCAGATCGGCGGCCGAGCCCGGCCCTCTGCGGCCATGACGGGTGGCGTCATCTTCCCCGTTGAAATCCCACATAGGGTGGCCCCTATATTGGAGCGGCTGTACCCCTCGCATAATGCACGCGGCCATGATTCCAATCATGGTCAATCCGGAGTGGGCCAGTAACCTAATCCGGCCCATCAGATAATGAACGCTCCCATCATCCTCCCGTTGAGGGCTCCGCGGGTGTCAACTCAGGCGTTTCTTCAAGGGAGCATTGCTGAACTCCAGGAGGCCGATCCGAACTGGATCCGACAGAGGGGCGTCCTCCATGTAGAACCATTCCGAAGGCCAGTCTTCGGACGCCTTCTTCAGGGTGCCGGATAGATATCCGGTCCCGGCGATGCGCCATATTTCGGCTCCGCCCACTTGATATATCGACCCCTCGTGAGAACGGGGTACGAGGCAAAACAATCTCTTCCACATCGCAAAATGGGGCTCGATGCCCAAGAACAGCTCGCAAAGAGCTACAAAGCCCGCGATGTGCAAAATGGAGGCAGGTGTAAGGTGGTGAAGCTGGAGTCCGTAGAACTCCAGGAGCCCCCGGAGAAACGGATGTATGGGAAATCCGAGTCCCCTTATTAGATAAGGGACAAAGCATACCCGCTCTCCTTTGGAAGGGTTGGGGACGCTCTCCGCCTGCTTTCCACCCCTGAAGGTGGCCAGTCCAGCTCGAATCGGAACCATGAAGGCTGGGGGAAGATATCCCTCGGTTTGGAGCGCCACTAGCTCGCCGTGTGGAACTGAGCATCTCCCCCAATCTCCTGGCTGAGGGCTGGGAGCGCGAGAGGAGGAGCCGCGTCGACTATCCATGATAGAATGGATTTTTGTCAGAGGCGCTTCGATGAGTACTTGCGGAAGGAGGATGGTGTGAGTTGGATCTAGATCCTCGCCTCTCTTATAGGCGGTTCGTTCACACGGCTAGGGGGTAAAATGTAAAAATACCCTAGCTTTTCACATTCATGCGACACGTGGAAGAGGGCCATTATTGGGCGTAGAAGCCAAGGAGCGCAACATTTATAAGGAAGTGGAACACTATTCGACAGGAACATGAAGTTTGAAGGAGAACCCGCCTTGCAACACCGAAGACAATATACGCGCCGGACTCATCGTCGCTGAAGCCTGGTTCGGGGGCTACTGAGGGAGTCCTGGACTAGGGGGTGTCCGGATAGCCGAACTATCATCATCGGCCGGACTCCGAGACTATGAAGATACAAGATTGAAGACTTCGTCCCGTGTCCGGATGGGACTTCCCTTGGCGTGGAAGGCAAGCTTGGCGATACGGATGTGTAGATCTCCTACCATTGTAACCGACTCTGTGTAACCCTAGCCCTCTCCGGTGTCTATATAAACCGGATGGTTTTAGTCCGTAGGACAACAACAATAACAACAATCATACCATAGGCTAGCTTCTAGGGTTTAGCCTCCTTGATCTCGTGGTAGATCTACTCTTGTAATTCCCACATCATCAATATCAATCAAGCAGGACGTAGGGTTTTACCTCCATCAAGAGGGCCCGAACCTGGGTAAAACATCTGTCCCTTGTCTCCTGTTACCATCCGCCTAGACGCATAGTTCGGGACCCCCTACCCGAGATCCGCCGGTTTTGACACCGACACCTTCCACCGTTGATTCCTGGCTCCGATCCTCGGAGCTGAACAATATCCAGGATATTGAGTTCTACTACCTCTGCCCAAGGTTTCTAAGGCAAGAGGTAACATTACTGGATCTATGCACTTCATCTACGCCCTTGGCACCGGAGTCCGTGTTTCGGTTTTCTTCCTCTCTCTCCACACTCCTTCCCTTGCTCTTTGCCAAATACCGGACAATTACGTTGGGACGCTTAAGCTACCACTGGTGAAAAGACTCTCGCTTGTGGAAGTTGATATATCAGACGCCTCGCTGCAAAGTATAATCCACTCTAGTTGCCCTGGACTTGAGTCCCTCCTGTTTGTTTGCAATAGAGGAGGTCATCGCGTCACAATAAACTCGTCTAACCTTGTAAGCATTGGCATTCGTTGTCCATTCAGAGAACACATTATTGAGGATGCCCCTTCGGTTCGATGGTTGATTGTTGATTGTCTGGTCGACGAATGCTCGATAACTGCTGTCTCTGCACCTAAACTGGAGACGTTGGGTGAATTCGTGTTCGTGGACCCCTCGACGCGTCTTGAGGTACCGCCTTTCCTTCATACTGGAACAGAGTTGCACTTGTTCTGACATTTGTTCTATTAATTTGATGGTCTATGTTCTATTCTTTATGCAGAGTCAGGACTTGGAGTTAACCGGTGTCTCTACGTCTAAACCGTATCCATGTCATCCCACGTGTATTGAGGTATTGAGTTTTCACGATACTTCTAGCTTCACTTTGTTTGTGAGGAAACAAGTTTTATTTCATCCAACCTTTATTCTACTTTGTTTTGTGATCCACCTTCTGTTACTTTTCATCAAGGGTTTGAAGGCAGTCAGTCTAACAAGAATGTGTCAGTGTGTCAAGACCTTGCTTATCTACATGGATTATAAGGTGGACATTGTCGTTGAATTGCTGCAGTGTTTTCCAAAACTGGAGAACTTGTTTGTTGAGGTGATGATCTTCAGAAATGTGCATACTGTAGTACTCATTCTTTTTCAAAATGCTTTTCTTAATTTTGACTGAAATTGATGCACCCGTATCTACACATGATTTATTGTTGGATACATCCATACATAGACAAGTCTATGTCTAACTTATTGTTACGGAGGTGGTAGAACTAATTGTTTCATTTGGTTTTTTCATGGTCTGTAACTCTTTTTATAGACACTAAGTATTTTCAACCTATCATTTATATTTTAGGGAATTTCGATTTCTCATGATGAAAAAAACAAATGGCATCGTAAGTACCGGCAGTTTCTCAAACATCACGACATTTGTCTGAAGACAGTATCACTGGAAGATTATGTTCGCTGCGGGAGTTACGCTGATTTTGCGATGTTCTTTGTTCATAGTGCAAAGGATCTGGAGTCCATGACCATTAAGTTTTCCTCCCTTCCCGCAGAGTTCACGGGAGTATTTTATGAAAAGCAACAAAAGGCTCTGGAGTGGCATAGAAGGGCTTCTAAACATGCACGTCTTAGATTATCATCAAGTTGCAACCATGCTCGTCCGCATTTAAGAATGAGGAGTATTGAATACCTGGATTTGACGGTTCCGTTCAGGTGTGCATGCTGAAATCCGGCCTTGTGTTACTTGTCCAGGTGTATGGAGTTATTTGTTGTTGCATTCTCTTTGCATCCTGTGTAGGCTTGTCTGAAAAGAGGAGCTTGGGTTCTATGTAAACTTTATCAGAGAACCGTTGTAGTCTTTGCACCGTTTGTAGGCTTGTCTGTTTTTGTATTGCATGCAGCCATGAAGGAAGTTTGTGGTTTGCGGCTTTGTACGGGCCGAAGGACTATGGAATTCTGTGGCACGAAGGTTAAAATATATAAAGTAGTTTTAATTTTTCAGTGGAGAAATGCTCGTTGTACGAGTAACCGTACATGTGTTGTATGTACGAGAGTGCCTCTCATATGTACCTGTCATGCACAGAATGGATGCACATTCGTGCCTGGGTCACGTTCTCATATGTACTTGCCATACACACTGAGGAGCTGCAGTTGAGCCTTGCACTCATGGAGCTGCATTTGAGCCGCTGCACTGTTTCTGCTCCTTGTTCGGTGGTTATAAAAAATGACTTGTAAGTTTATTTGGTGAAGTTGTAGAAACAAAGCAAATTTAAGCAGAAGAGATTTTGTTTGTTTAGGTACTTTTATTACTCAGCTGAGAAAATATTATAAGGGCGATAGGTTTGCGGGTAATTTTTGCAGCCATTTCTTTATGAAGCTGGATGATGTAAGAATACAACCATCGTCTCTGTTGTGACATAGCAGATATGAAAAGAGCTCAAAGCATAGATAGCCGCCCCAGCGGTCAACCAAACCTGTTTCGCGGGGCGTTACGTAGTGCCTCTGGTGACCACACAACCGAGTTTCTACTTAACAGGCCACACCCAAATGCATCTCAAGTATTCTAGCCATGACACCGCAGACTCATAACCATGCTTTTGACCTTGCCGTGACATCTTGATGTTCGTTGTGTGCTTGAATAACGTCCCTTCCATGCCCACCCTACTGTGCGTGTAGCAAAGAATCAACGCCAGCTGATAAAGTGCTTTTTCTACTACTAAAACTGTGGCCCTCATTGCTTGACTTCCATTCGTTTGACAGTGGCTCTTTGGTACAGAACCATTGATTGCTTTTAAGGACAGTGTCTCTCGGATCGGTCATTCGTTGCCTCACAAAGTAAACAGTGAGAGTTCACATTTGAATCCAATTTAGTTATGTTTCTGCAGTAAACCCTCGAATGTGACTCTGCCTAATACTGAAGTATGCCCCCATGGGCTTGTCGTCCGTGCCTCTACGTCTAAACGAGTCGACAGAATCATCCGGGAAACAGACACAGGCGAACATGACTCTATATAATACCACACGATGCCTTTGCGGATTTGACGCTCATGGTTGTGATCCTAATGATTGAAACACTGAAACTCAGGCTAACGTGTTTGCGTTTCTATTTCACAAATGGATATAGTACCTGGCAGTAGGTTCACGGCGTTTGCTGTGTAAGAATCCTGTGCGGCATGTAGAACAATGTGTGTCGTATCACTTCACGACTGTTGCGTGGTACGTGGCAAACCATGCGCTTGGCATGGTCGTGCCCATGTGACAGGCATGATCGTCTGTGTGTTTGCTGACAGACCGTGGTTCACTGAATCATTTGGAATGCAAACACAAGCACAAGCGAACATGACTCTATATATACCACACAATGCCTTTGTGGACTTGACGCCCGTGCCCGTGACCCTTATCAGTGAAACACAGAAAGTCACAAATGTACATAGCCGTGTCTATAGAGAGTCGACAGAATCATTCGGGAAACAGACACAAGCGAACATGACTCTATGTACTACCACACGATGCCTTTGCAGATTTGACGCCCGTGCCCGCGACCCTTATCACTGAAACACAGACATACCCAAACGTACATAGCCGTGGCTGCAAGAGACTTGAAGCCCGTTCAGCTAATGAAATGTACGGCATGAGCGAAAGAACATTTAGCCATAGACCGAAATGTCGTGTTCACTGTTGGCAAGGTTACATATTGAGCAAAAAGATACGGGCATTGTTTCACCACACCTACGTAAATTCCAAACCAGAAAGTGGAAGCAACATGTCACTCCAAGACTATTTTCAGCACTTACATGTGAATGGATCCTTCAAATCCAGGTGCTCAACGCATGCGTGCCTTAGATCCAAGTTCCTGTGTTTGCAACTTGGCGACAACGTAAGGCAAGCATGTTTAGAAGCCTTTTGTCCCACTGAAGCACGTCTTGTTGCTGTTTGTAGAATTCTTTCGTGAAGTCTTCCTGACGAAGAAACTTTATCCTCATAGTCTGCAGCTATGCTGCGTTGAGAATAAAGAATGTCGCAAATCGAATGCTTTTCTCGCATTGAACATAGCTCTCCAGTGTCGGTGACTTCAAACGAACGTCATGATGGTTCTTGCAAGAACAGTCGTTCGCAAGACTTTCTTCATTAGAGGATATTTCCTGAATAAACATGAAGATTTGAAATCGTTAAGCACCATAAAGAGTGGTTCTGCTGGGAGAGCAAGTGAAGGAATAATTCTATAACCTTTGTTGTGATAAAAGCTTTTATTTAGTTTTGTCCTGATACTTGTCCATTACTATATAGAGCTTTCTCCATTACATACAAATGTAAGTGACGTTTTTTTGTTTTTTATGTTGTTCTTGTTGTTGATTGGAGTTCTACACCATGCATTGTATGTGTTTACAATTTGTGTGAGAAGCATCACCTCGATAGACAAGTTCTCCAAGCTTCGGAAGTGTTGCACCAAGGAAAAGATTGCGTGCAGGTCATAATCCATCCTGATAGACAACGTCTTGACAGAATGAACCGTTGTGGATGTGCTGACCGTCAGCAAACGCTTCAAGTGGAGTACAATATAATATTAGTGTAGTAAAGGTTGAATTGCATGGAACTTGTTTGTACCAATGAATGGAGGTGAAAGTATTGTTGAAAGTCAGTACCTAAATAATTATACGGTCATTTGTGATGCCGGATTCAAAGAAAATATTAGATAATTTGCCCATGACCTGCAGTTTAGGTGCAGAGGTGATAACTATCTGCAACTTCTTGCAATCACCATCACAAAGCAACCGTTGAAGTGACGAGGCATCTTGTATAACAATTTTCCCATAGATGCCAGAAATGCCGATGCTCACAAGGGTAGGTGAGTTTATTCTGATGCAATGGTGCCTGACATGCCAAACAAGCAGCAGAGACTCAAGTGTAGGAGAAGTAGAGCTGATGATGCTTTGTAATGAGACTTCTGATAAATCAACATCTACTAGTGAGAGTCTCCTGAGCAGTGGTAGTTTAAGCGCCCGTACATAATTGTCTGGTAACTTGCAAAGAGCAAAGGCAATTGTTTGGAGAGAGGAGGAAATCTGAGGGTTAAATACTGGTGGTGATGGCATGAGCGAAGGGCATGAGAAAGGCCTTATGTGTTGTTCTCTCAAGCATGGTGGGAACAGGTACTAAAACTCGAGCACCTGGAGATTTTCCAGTTTTGGGGATCGAAGCCAGGCATCGACTGTGGAGTGCCTGCAGTGGAGGTAGGACGCCGGAATGCAGAGGCGGTGAACTACACTCTGACGGGTGGAGAGGATGGTCTCTGGAAGGTACGAATCATCATACGAATTATCTTCACCGACATGTTCTCCTCTGAAAAACGCTCCAGTGTATGTTACGCGGACGAGTTCCTCCGGTGTCGGAGAGCGCGGTGACCAACTCAAAATGTACTTGATCTAGAGGGTTAAAAAGACGTGGGACAGGGATCTCACGGCAGTCCAGATTCAAAGGAGCGTCGCGCCAAACTGGGCGCCAACAACGTGCGAGGATTTGAGTACGAACGCCTTCCTTAGTGGACAGACGGGAGATGATCTCACCGAGGACACAGTCCGGGAGGTCGCTGATGCGGTCCGGACAAGACTGCTCTTCTTGATTCTCGGATCCAGTAGGCGGACCCTCGCCGCTTCCAGCCGCTACCGCCAAACCATCAGAAGAAGGCGTCGTCAGTGGCGCGAGCCTCTCCCTCTTGGTGCTCGGGCCACCGGAGTGAACCTCCATCTCCGTCTCCATTGCTGGGATCGCGCGGCCTGCGAGCGCCGCTTTATGTGGCATGGATCTGGACAGTGCAAGAAAGAGGGTGTGGCTAGGGTTTCGAGACCCCCTCGGTCCGCCTTAAATAGCCGGAGCCTGGCCTCGGGCGACGAGCCAGACCGGCGTCAGCGGAGGAGACGTTCGTCGGACCCTTCGGTCTCCGTAGCGGCGGCACGTGGCGTTCACACCCGAATAGCAGCGGCACTAACCTGACTCTGGGTAAGAAAAAACCATGCCTCCGTGTACTAGACGCCCGTGCCTCTGCTTGTGACCGAGTCCACTGACTCATTCGGAATACAATCAGAAAACCTTTGAGCGTGACTCTATATAATAGCACGCCATGCCTTTGAGGGATGTATGCCCGTCCTTGCCTGTGACTCTTGACACTGAACTGTGTCTGTATGGTCTTCACGTCCGTGCTTTTAAATACAAGGAAACATGCATTAAAAAAGTGTCTCTCGTATAGGCAATTCCGTGCCTCAAAGAGTAAACGTACATGAATCTCCGCCTGGTCGAGTCTCACAGGCCAGCATGACTCTATGTAATACAATCGACCATGCGTAATAAACGCATGATTTTGACCCTGCCTAATACTAAAGTATGCCTCCATGGGCTTCTAGTTCATGCCTCTCCGTCCGAATGAGTCAACTGAATCAGCCGGAACACAAACACAACCGAACATGACTTTATATAATACCAAACAATGCCTTTGAGGATTTGACGCTTGTGCCTGTGAACCTAATGACTGAAACACAGAGAGTCACAAATGTACATACCCGGTGCCTGGCCTCGGGCGACGAGCCAGACCGGCGTCAGCGGAGGAGACGTCCGTCGGACCCTTGGGTCTCCGTAGCGGCGGCACGTGGCGTTCACACCCAAATAGCGGCGGCACTAACGTGACTCTGGGTAAGAAAAAACCATGCCTCCGTGTACTGGACGCCCGTGCCTCTGCTTGTGATTGAGTCCACCGACTCATTCGAAATACAATCAGAAAACCTTTGAGCGTGACTCTATATAATAGCAGCCATGCCTTTGAGGGTTGTATGCCCGTCCTTGCTTGTGACTCTTGACACTGAACCGTGTTTGTATGGTCTTCACGTCCGTGCTTTTAAATACAAGGAAACATGCATTAAAAAACAGTGTCTCTCGTATAGGCAATTCCGTGCCTCACAGAGTAAACGTCCGTGCATCTCTGCCTGGTCGAGTCTCACAGGCTAGCATGACTCTATGTAATACAATCGACCATGTGTAATAAACGCATGATTTTGACCCTGCCTAATACTAAAGTATGCCTCCATGGGCTTCTCGTTCGTGCCTCTCCGTCTGAATGAGTCGACTGAATCAGTCGGAACACAAACACAATCGAACATGACTCTATATAATACCAAACGATGCCTTTGAGGATTTGATGCCTGTGCCTGACTGAAACACAGAGAGTCACAACGTGATTCTGCCTGATATTAAAGTATGGCTCCATTGGCTTCTTGTCGTTCCTCTTCCAGCTCCACCTCACCGAACAATGGTCGTAGGCGGCGCCACGGCAGCAATGGAGGTGGAGATGGAAAGCGCTGCTCGTAGTACCAAGAGGTTCAGAGTGGCTCCGCCGGCGACGCTGCCTTCTTGTTGTGTGCTTGGTGTCGGAGCATAAGGAAGAGGCGACCGCGCTGCCTCTCGATCCGTGAGCATGACTCCATGTAGTATCACCGACCACGGCTTTGAGCATTTTATGCCCATGCATGTGACTCTTAACAGTGAAACACAGACAGGCACGATGTCCATGCCTTTATCGAACAATATACGTAACATCAAGAAATGTGTCTGTAGGGAGTTCACGTCCGTGCTTTTAAATACAAGGAAATAAGATTTTAAGAACAGTGTCCCTCACATAGGCCATTTCATGTCTCACAAAGTAAACGCCCGTGGCTGTGCGTAAGACAAAGGTTCATCTCCGTGGGCTAAACGCCCGTGGGTCTCCGTCTGATAGAGTCACAGGCGAGCATGACTCTATGTAATACCACCGACCATGCCTTTGAGCTCTTTATGCCCGTGCCTGTGACCCGAATCATTGAAACAACGAAAGGCAGGAATGTCCACGCCTTCATGTGTGCACAAGACATGACTCTGGTTCGTGCTTTTAAAAACAGCATGTGTAGAACTGGCCATTATGTTAATGTTCATCTGTACCCATAAACTTGGAATGAACATGACCCAGGAAAGCAAATCACATTTGCTATCAAAGTTACTGACAACATGAGGTAACGCAAGACAAAATAAGAAACATTTAGGGCAATTCTTAATAGCTTCAGATACCGAGGATCAGGGTCGCTGCTTGGAGTGAACGTGACCCAGGAAAGCAGAACACATTTGTTATCAAAGTTACACACAACAAGAGGTAACGCAACACAAAATAAGAAACATTTAGGGCACTGCTTAATAGCTTTAGATAAGAGGATCAGGGTCGCTGCTGTCTACTTAGTCCGGCGAGACTTCTTTTTTGGTTGCTCGACGCGAAGTTCCTCGATCTGTTTCTTCATAACGTATGATTCCATCTTCAGCTTATCGCGCTCAAGTTTGAGCCGCACCTTCTCATTCATAAGAAGTGCAATCATGGATCTGTTCTCCTCGTCCAACTTCGCGGATGTCTTCATGAAGTCGTCCACAGTATTGAACAGGTTTTTCAGCTGGTCAAAGGAGAAGGTGTCAGGTTGATACACCCTCATCAACATTAGGATGAAGCTCACCACAATGATCCATGTTTCCCAACTAAATCAAGTAGCCGACAGAAAGAAAAAACGAATGAAGCCAAAGCAGAGCGAACTTACAGATGAGGAACCCTCGCCAACCGAGATCTCCTGCTGCGACTGGACACGGCACTCTGGAGTAGTCTCCTTCTGCACAGCAGTGTCTGAGAGTCTCAGGATAGAGAATAGCAAGATGACTGGATGGCCTGGAGGCGGACAAAAGGACGAAGGGAATGTGGCTAGGGTTTCTAGACTCCGTCTGGCTTATTCACGTTTCACTACTAAATCAAGTAGCCGAAAGAAAGGAAAAACGAATGAAGCGGAAGCAGAGTGAACTCACAGATGAGGAGCCCTCGCCAACCTGGATCTCCTGCAGTGTCTGGACACTGGGTTCCACAGTAGTCTCCTCCTGACCAGCCACGGCGGAGAGGGTCAGGATAGAGATCAGGAAGAGGAATGGATGGCCTCGCGGCGGGCAGAGGGGGGAAGAGTGTGTGGCTAGGGTTTTGAGACTCCGTTCGTCTGCCTTAAATAGCCGGAGCCTGGCCTCGGGCGACGACCTAGACCGGAGTCACCAGAGGAGACGTCCGTCGGACCCTTGGGTTTCCGTGGCGGCGCCACGTGGCGTTCACACCCGAGTAGGTGGAAACACCCGTCGAAACGTTGGGTTTCCGCAATCAACGCACGAAGGTGGCTCTGCATTAAACACAAGCATACCTCTGTCGGCGTCCTGACCATGCCTATCCTATAATATAGTCAACGGATGCATTTGGAACACAAAGAGACACGAAGGTGACTCTGGATAATTACAGGTCATGCGTGTGTGGGCTTGACAACCGTGCGTGTGACCTAAAACACTGACACATAGAAAGTCATCTTCATGCGTAAAGGGCAGTGACGCTGGTAAACATATAAAGTCGCCTCCGTGAATTTGTGGGCTTGACAACCGTGCCTGTGACCTGAAACACTGACACACAGGAAGTCCTCTTCATGCTTATAGGACTGTGACGCTACTAAACATATAAAGTCGCCTTCGTGCATTTGAGGTAAAATCTTACAACGAAAACAACTGTAACAAGGACAGTCGCCCGATTCTATTAGGTTTTCATAATAAACGCACAAACGTGACTCCGAGTAAGAACAAACTATGCCTCCGTGGGCTTGACGTCCATGCCTCTCCTTTGGACCGAGTCCACCGACTCATTCGGAATACAATTAGAAAACCTTTGTGCGTGACTCTATGTAATAGCATGCCATGCCTTTGAGGGCTATATGCCCGTGCTTGCTTGTGACCCTTGACACTGAAACAGCGATAGCCTCGAATGTCGACGCCTTTATCAAGAAAGAAGCGTGACGCAACTCGGTACTGAACCGTGTCTGTATGGACTTGACGTGTGTGCTTTTGAATACAAGGAAACACGCTTTAAAAAACAGTGTCTCTCGTATAGGCCAATCCGTGCCTCGTGCCTCGCAGAGTAAACGTCCGTGGCTGTGCGTAAGACAGAGGTTCATCCCCGTGGGCTAAACGCTCGTGCATCTCTGTCTGATAGAGTCACAGGCTAGCGTGACTCTATGTAATACCACCGACCATGCCTTTGAGCGCTGCATGCCCGTGCTTGTAACCCGAAACACTGAATCAAGGATGAGGCGGCTTTTCCTTGGGCGCTTTGAGCGCTTCACAGGCTGGTCAACCGTGCCTGTGACCCGAAACACTAACACACAAAAAGTCGCCTTCATGCGTAAAGGACCGTGACGCTACTAAACATCGAAAGTCGCCCTTGTGCATTGGAGGTAAAATCTTGCAACAAAAACAATTGTAACACGGACAGTCGGCTGTCACTCTGCAGCACTTAATGATAGTAACGTTGCACTACAGAGAAGCATGGTGTATGTAGAACCTGCTCTTGCTACTCCGATCGGTGAACATGCCTCTATGGCATGCAAGGTAGTGCTCCCCTATTCCAAAAGGATGTGCCTCATTTCCTTCCTCAAAAAGGAAAGAAATTATTTCTATATGTATTATTTTGCGAGGGAAATAATATCAATGTTAATAGTGGCATTTTGCGGCGGTTGCTTTCTGCAGTCGCCTCGGTTCTGTCCTAACCGACGCCCCCTGAAAACGCCTGTTCCACTGCTATCTATAGCACTTCATCTAATGCAAAGAGAGGAGTTCGATCATTTGTTTTTGTTGATCTTGAACAGATTCCTCCACTCCTCTCCCCTTCCTTCCCGGCCCCAGTTACGCTTAGCCGTCTTTCCAGATCCACACCACATAAAGCGGCACTCGCAGGCCGCGCGATCCCAGCGGTAGAGACGGAGATGGAGGTTCACTCCGGTGGCCCGAGCACCAAGAGGGCGAGGCTCGCGCCATCGGCAACGGCCTCTTCCGATGGTTTGGAGGTAGCAGCGGGAAGCGGCGAGGGTGCGCCTACTGGATCCGAGGATCAAGAAGGGCAGTCTGGTCCGGACCGCATCAGCGACCTCGCGGACGGTGTCCTCTGTAAGATCATCTCCCGTCTATCCACTAAGGAAGGCGTTCGTACTCAAATCCTCGCACGTTGTTGGCGCCCTGTTTGGCCCATCGTTCCTCTGAATCTGGAATGCCGTGAGATCCCTGTCGCACGTCTTTTTAACCCTCTAGAAACAGTTCATATTGAAATCATCAGCAGGGCCTCTACCTACAGCGGGGAGATTGCTCGCATACGATACATCGGAACTTGGCATCAGGCAAAAATAGTTCCTGATGATGGTTCATCCCTTCCAGAGTCCATCTTCTCCAGCCATGTGGGCGTAGTTCTCCGCCTTTGTATATCGGCGTGCTACCTCCAATGCAGACCCTCTACTGTCCACGCCTGGCTTGAGTCCCCCAGATTAAACAATCTCCAGGTGCTTGAGTTTTACTATCTGTTTCCACGATTCATGAAAAAAAACTGTCAAACTATCACACACATGCTCTTCATCTACGCCCTCACTACCGAAGTCCGTCTTTCGATTTTCCTGTTCTCTGTGCACTGTCAGCTTCGCTTGTTGCCAGATACCAGACCATTATGTAGAGGTACTTCAACTACCACTAGTCAAGAGGCTTTCGCTTGTTGAGGTTTATATATCAGACTTCTTGTTGCAAAGCATGATCAACTCTAGTTGCCCTGCACTCGAGTGTCTGCTGCTTGTTTGCAATGGAGAAAGGCATCGGATCACTATAAATTGGCCTAACCTTGTAAGCATCGGCATCCGTGGTGAGAAAGGAGAATTCATCATCGAGGATGCCCCCTCTCTTCAAAGGTTGATCCATGATCTCCAGAGCAATAACATGCAGGTATTCATCATCTCTGCACCTAAACTGAAGACATTGGGCAAATTCAAGATCTCGCTTGGCTCCATTGGTCTTATGGTACTGACATTTCACAACAATTGCAGTTTCATTTCCTTGAGAAAGTAGTTTCATGTCATGCAACCTTTTGTTGTAATAATTTTATGTTTTATTTTCTATGTTATGTGAAGGGTCTGGCGACGGTCAGCCTAGCTACAATGCGGCAATCTGTCAAAACCTTGTTTTTGGCCATGTCTTATGTAGTGGACATGGTCGTTCACTTGCTTAAGTGCCTTCCAAATCTGGAGAACTTGTTTGTTCAAGTGATGATTCTCACGCCCAATGAAACACTCATACCGTGCATATTGCAGCACTCCTTGCATCTCAAAAAGCTTGTCTTACATTTTGTTTGCAATGGATACACCCTATGCTTAGGCAAGTTTTTATTATTATTATACATACATCCGTATCTAGGGAAGTGTTCAACGAACTGATTGGTACAGGGGCCATGGAATTTATCTTTCATTTTGTCCTTCAATAGACCTTGAGTATCTTTCAACCTTTATGCCTTTTCAGGGAGGAAACATTCCTGATGGTGCAAGAAATATTTTGCGTCGCAAGCACCGCGAGTTTCTCAAAGAACACATCATTCATTTAAAGACAGTAACACTGGAGGATTATGAAAAGAGCGGGAAGAACACTGAGTTTGTGAGGTTCTTTATTCTGAATGCAACGGAGCTAGAGACCATGAGGATTAAGTTTCACCTTCCCTCGGACTTCACGCAGGAATTTCACGAACAGCAACAGAAGTTGTTCCTGTGGGAGAATAAAGCTTCCAAACACGCCCATCTCAAGTTATCAGCATGCTGCAATCATTTGTGCTTGGATTTGAAACACAGGCGTGTTGAATGCCTGGATTTGTCAGATCCGTTTACTTGTGCATGCTGGACACAGGGCTGAAGTTACTTCCTCAAGCTAGTACAGTTAGATGCTGTTGCGCTAATCTGAGACCGTGTTATGCCTAAACATGACCAAACAATCCATTCGCCTTTTGCACCGTTTTGTAAGCTTGTTATAACAATGCTCTTGTGGTATGCACCCGCTGTTCTGAAACTTTGATAGTTTATGTCACTATCGCGATGCTACAAAAACATTCGTGTGCGGTGGTCGACCAGGGAACAAAAACATTTGGAAGAGAAGAGGCACTGCCTTGCCTGTTCTGCAAGGAACGTGCGTCAAGTGCATGAGAGCCAGTGCGTCTGCAGTGACCGGACGGCACTGCCTCCTTTGGTGGCAGACTGTACGTGCACATGGTCGTGGCTCTGCTTAATCTCAAACCGTGCTCCCAGCGAGCTCAGGCTGTACGTGCCTTTCGTGTAAATGCATGTTCGTGAATGATTTTATGTCTGAGTACAAACTATCGAGTCACGGAGGCATAGATGTGCGTCTGCATCAGGAGTAAGCAGGACTCTGTAGATTGTAGATTTTATGTGTGTCAGCGCTAGTGCGGTGCTTGTGTCTCACATAGGACTGTGCCTTTGACAAGTCAGTGCCAGGTTATCAGAGGCATTGTTTCGCATGCCTGCCAAAGCGACACATGTTCCTTGCTAAATTACAGTAACCCATGCCTCATTGAACTATGCAAGATGAAATATTGTTGGATGCGCCTCGCTAGCAGGATGTTTCTTTGAAATATAAAATATTCAGGAGATAAATATTTGATGTGCGTGGACCGTCACACACCCTCTGAGAAATTGCAAAAAATGAGATACATGCCTTTAGTCAAGTAATTATGTCCAAGCATAAACTTATACTAGACGAGTATCCCTTACAACATTTCGAAAGAAGGCAACTGTTAATGATCATTCTTCGAGGATTGCCTTGATCATCAGGAGGTCATCAGTGTTCGCAAACCCTTGCCCCAAAAGATCACAGATGGCGCTTTGCATCTTGCTTCTATTCTCCTTCAGAAAATCCCTGTCCAGCTTCATATCACCCTTGTCGTCCTTAAGATTATGAATGGCACTTGTGAGAGACCTTTGAATGCTCTTGACGTCTTTATCAACGATACCCATCTGCTTCTTTTGCCTATCAATCTTCATGGTAGTTACATTACTTCTTTCCACAGCTGCAACAAGGTTCTCTAGCTTAAGGTTCACTTGTTCAATATCCATTTTAAGCCTGCTTATCTCTTCATCCTTTGCTTGCAACTTCCCCCAGAGCTTGAGTAGGCACCTCTGCATAATGACAAGCCATGGGCGGTCAACCCATTCGATGACTCTAGAGTTCACGCCTCTATGCGAACAAAAAGGAACAAAATAAACAGAGACTATTAATACAGTGCTGCACGAGCTCTGGAATATAACAAAGTTCACATATACTTGCTTCATAACCTCATTCAACTAACTATGAACCGTGTTTGTGCAACGTGGCGCGTCAATGGTTAGGTACCCACAACACTAACACTAGTAGAAAACGGAGCTCTAAAACCGGTTTGTAAGGGCCTTTAGTGCCGGTTATGGAACCGGCACTAAAGTGTGGGCACTAAAGGCCCCCCCTTTGGTACCGGTTCGGCACGAACCGGCCCTAAAGTGCCACCACGTGGCGTGAGCTCGCGCCCTAGTATGGGGGACCTTTAGTACCGGTTGGTGTTACCAACCGGTACTAAAGGTTTTTCTTTTTGAATTTTTTTTTGAAATTTTTGAAAAAAAGAATTGATTTTTTTTCTATTTTTAATTTTTCTGAATTATTTGATGATTTAGTCTCTAATCACCTCTCTTAACTGCTCAAGTGTGGATCACTCATTCCAAATCATCTAACTTCCCGACCGGTCACCCATCCCTCTCACTACTCCAGCCCGAGCACGCTTAACTTTCGGGTTCTATTCTCCTTCGTTTCCGAGTCTGCACTTGTTGTTTTCCTGACAATAGTAAGATGTCAATCCTATTAACCCTCAGGAGTTTAGCTTGAGCATGAAGTCACACATTTCACCGTTTGAGTTTGAAACTATTATTCTAAAAAACAGTAATTATTTAGTAACGCTAATATTTCTTAAATAAGTTTGACCATAGTTTGACCATAGTTTGACCAAAATTCAAAAAATTGAAATAATTATTTAGTAACACTAATATTCTTGAATAATTATGTAGTAACATTAATACTTCTTGAATAAGTAGTTTGACCAAATTTAACCAAATTTTTTTAAAAAAACTAAAATTTGACCATATCTTTTTTTCCTTTTCGAATTTGAGGATTGTAAAAAATTCCAAACAGGCCGTAGGCCGTCTCCATCGGATGCGGATTTTCGTGCTGAATTTTTTGATATATTATACGTTTTTTTCCGACATCGTATGCAAAAGTTATAGCCGTTTTACATTTTCCCTACACTTTTTGCAAAACATGTCCAAATTTAAGTTTTCAAATTTTCCTAACTAGTAGATATAGTAATATAACTACCTCTCGAAGGATTTTATTTTTTGAAGTTTTTATCATTTTCTTTTGATTTTTTCAAAACTGAAATGGCGATACACGGGGGGGGGGGGGGGTAGAGTTTGAAAATTGGCCCCTTTAGTACCGGTTCGTGGCACGAACCGGTACTAAAGGCTTGTCCCCTTTAGTACCGGTTCGTGGCACGAACCGGTACTATAGGTTAGACCTTTAGTACCGGCTGGTAACACAAACCGGTACTAAAGGGGCTCGTGGGGACCCGGCCTGGCGCCAGCCTGCCACTACCCCTTTAGTACCGGTTCGTGGCACGAACCGGTACTAAAGGCTCAACACGAACCGGTACTATTGATCGCAGCCACGAACCGGCACTATTGATCACATTAGTGCCGGTTTTTTTACAAACCGGCACTAATGTGCTTCACATTTGACCCTTTTTCTACTAGTGTAATTATGGTACTTCGCCCACCCTGTCCGTGGAGTTATTTCATAATTGTACTTAGTTTCTTTTAAGCCAGCTTGAATTAATCTGGAGCTACCTCTGCAGTCAAGTTATTTAGAGAATTTTTTTTAGAATATACTGACCGTTAAACAGAAGTCCCATTTGTAAACAAACATGAGAGTGTCTAGATCACTTCTTTTGTTTTCAGTGATGTAAAATAAGTAGTGACCTTTAGCCTTTTATGTAAAGTAAAAGGACTACACAATGTTTTCTACAATCAACCAGAAAACACAAGAAGAAATAAGTCTTCTTTGGAAGACTATAAGTCCTATATCCAAACAGTTTGATTCAATAAGAAAGTAGCTCGGATTTTCGAAAGTGACTAACTTTCACAGCATAGCCGTAGAACCTCCTCCCCGTGTCACTTCCTTCAAAAGCCACACACCTGAGAGGCTTGGTATCGTGGAGAACGCAGTAGAGAGGACGGTCGAGCTCTTTGCCACAGAAATCATGGTCCTGGATGGTATCAGGGTTCTCCTACAAGGACACGTGAATGTTTATAGCTCAGATCTTTTGTTTGGAAAACAAATCACAGTTTAAGGCTCCACATGTAGAATGAAATCACCTACATAGAAATCAAAATCCAGCTCAAGGAAGTTCAAGCCTTCCTTCCTCCCCTCTTGTCCGAACTTTTGTGTCGACATGGCCAGGAGGATGTGAGCAGATGCGAAGCCGTAGGCGGCGTCGAATTTGAGAGGAGAGAGAGAGATAGAGAGGTAGAGAGAGAGATAGAGAGAGAGAGGGGGGAGAGATATAGTGAGAGAGCCAGAGGACTTCGACATGGTCCGGCTCGACCTAATACTGCACCTACTCGCCAGACCCACCAACCACCACCCACCTCCACCGCCCCCCCTTTTTTGCGCTGGGATGGCAAGGAGCCATTTACTATTGTCAATACTAGTTTCAGCTTTGGCGAGCGAGTACAAAAAATTACTTCCCTCTCCATAATTACTCTATAAATACATCGTTTTGTTCGTCTTCTCTCCCGAGTCACTCGCTCTTCCGCTCGCCTTCTTATCTGGTTCCTTTCGTCTTTCTTGCTTCGTCTTTCTCACTCTATAGTCCACATAGATGGATCTACGATTCGTCCACTTGCTCTGAAATACAGTTAGTTTTCTCCCTTCTGCTTAATACTTACGCCTTCCGCGCTGTGTTTTTTTAGATGGATTCTTGTTTTATGTTACCCTTTTAATATTAGTTTTTGTGTTAATATCTTACCTCTTTTAAGAGGTTTTATAGGGGAATAATCTTGGGGTGCAACAGTTCATTTTTTTCCAGCTAGTTCGCTGCAAGCTTGTAGATTTGAGGAGCTATGTGCGTGTTTTTTCATTTTTTTGCAGACACTAAGATCGAGGGATATCACCATAGTAGCATTTGTTCCCCTCTATCTTACTCATTGAAACAAGCGTGTATCAGTGATGTACGGTCCTTTAATTCTTTGTGCCATTAGTGGAGTGTTGAAACATTTTTTTAATAATTAATGAACCTGAGTCTTACATATTGCTACATCTCGCAGACAAAGATGGCGTGTAATGTTTGCAGGAACATCAACTCTCCCAGTGTTGAATCTGATGTTGCCCAATCTTTCTTGATTGTGTCTTAGCCTCGTTCTTATGAGTCATGCCTGGTAAGTTATCTTTATTCCACAGTTAGCAACCACACGTATTCGTTCGGAGCGAACTATACTGCGCATGCTTGTTTTTATTTTATAGGCCTTGATGTAATGTAATTAGAAGTTCAATTGTTTTGTATAGGTTTAATTAAATGTCATAGATGGTGGATGTGCCCGTGCCTGAAAGCTAGGAAATTTTAAGGAAAAAAACAATTTCATGCATTTTTTCTTCTGAAAATCAGTAAAACATTTATTTACCTTTGTCTTGATTTTACTTTTATGCAGTATGTCCCATGCTACTACCGGAACCAGGTCCTTTCTTTGATCTCTTTATGGAAAGATGAAGCTTTCGAGGATGGTTTTGAAGACGAAGATTTTGACCTTGTGTTCGGCACTACTAAGGAATTGTCTTACAAGATTAAGTTTACAGATTGTGACCACAGGTCTAAGTTTCATGGACCTGGATGGGAAAAGTTGATACGTGACTATGATCTGTTTTATGGTGATATTATAAAATTGGATTTGCACGCAGAAGATTTCTTCTTTCCGATTGACTTGATGTTGAGTGAATCTCGAGGAGGTCACAAAGCGTTTCCCAAACCTTCCGTTGGTATGTTCTGATCGCTTATCAATATTTGTTCTGGTTTAACATTTATCTATTATAATTTTATTGTGGCGTGCCATTGATATCTATGTGCTTAATCTCTATGATATAATGTATTAAAACTTTCTTTGTACTCACAATGTAGTTTATAACTGTAATTTCCCTTTTAAAAGCCAATATTCGTTTATTTTAGTTTTAACTTCTTTATTCAGTGCTTCACACATGGTGGCTAATACATTGTTGTATTTACTTAGCCCTCGAAGGCCTCAGTTTATCGGAAAGGAGCTACATGGACGAGACAGTCTACACCCGGGGCATAAAACTTTCCTATACCGACATGGCCTACATGATTAAACTAGTCCTAAATGCTAAACACATCCCTGCCATTACCTTTGTGCACCGTCTATGTTTCACCAATGTTCACACAGACCGTTTGGTACGTCGTTGTTTATTTCTCTAAACCACAGTCAACATGCGTGTCTTCGTAATCTAATGCCAGAATAATTTGTTATTGTACAGAAAATCCCAGCTATTGTTACAAAATGATCTTAGGATGAAGCTTGGATATTTGCCTCTCAAGGGCAGCATCAGGCTTGTTCAAATTTTCAGCAGCATTGATTTGCCTGGGACCTACTGTATACACAAAGATGGAAGGATGGCGATCACCGGGATTTCTCCTTTTGCAAATGCAGCCAGGATGACAGTTGATTGCGTTGTACTCATCACTATCGAGTGGCACACTGTGCGTGGGCAGGACTCGCTCTCACTTGTGATCACCGGTCTTTAGACCACATAAATTTGAACTACTATGGTATTAAGTTAAGTATCGTATGTGTGTTATTTCAAACTATGAGTGCAGTTGAAATCATCATAGTACATACCTAATAGAACTTATCGGTTTAAATTCTTATTCAGACTATGGTACTGAAAGCAGATGCGATCCTAAACATGGTTGTTGTCGCTGTTGTTGTTGTTTCTTGTTGATGTTGTTGTTGTTGTGGGTGTGTCTCTTGGTTCAACATGTTTGCTCAGAGAGGCACTTGAACCTAGTGCAGGCTCAGTCCTGTGTTAAGAAGACTCATGGTCATGCCTCTGTGCTTTGGTTAACTTAGCTGACTTTGTGCAGTAAGAGAGGCACAACCGTGAAGTTAGTGAAGGCACGGTCATGTAGTATAAGAGGGTACGGCCGTCCCTCCCAGTTGTCATTATTTCAGCTAAGTCGTGTCCTTAGATAGGCACGTTGGTAGAGCAAGCGGAGGCTCGGTACCATATTAGGAAGAAGACTTGCGGTCGTGCATCCCATGTCAAAAAGAAGAGCTGGGATCATGCGTGCGTGTTCAGTATGTTTGTAGTGACACGCTGCTCAGAGAGGCATGTGCATGAATCAATTGGAGGCATGGAGTCCGACTTGTTGCCACTGTCCGATGTCACTGTTCTCGCAGCGACATCACTTAAAAAATACTACTCCATCTGTTCATTTCTATAAGGCGTTGTAGACACTTCAGACAGCATGCAAAAGTCGACTCCAACCCGTCTTTCCAGATCCACCACACCCGTCGCTCCTAGATGGAGTCCGATGCTTCTCGTACCAAGAGGGCAAGGCTCGTGCCACCGACGACGCATTCCGCTGGGTGTTTGGCGGTACCGGCGGGGACCGGTGAAGGTCCGCCCACCAGATTAGAGGAGCACGGGAAAAAACTCGTCCAGACCGCATCAGCGATCTCCCGGACGTCATCCTAGGTGAGATCATCTCTCGTCTCCCCATCAGGGATAGCATCCGTACTCGCATCCTCGCTCGTCGATGGCGTCCTTTATGGCCCACCGCTCCTCTGAATCTCGACTGCCATGAGATCCCTGCCGCTTGTCTTTTTAAGCTTCTAGAAATAGTTCATATCGAGAAATCTCCGTGGTGCCTCCTACCTGGGAGCTCTCCCGCGAAAGGCACTTCGGAACTCGGTGCCCTCACAAATCTGGCACTGACAATACGACCCTTCCGGAAGCCATCCTCTCCGCCCATGGGGGCGCAGTTCACCGTCTCTGCATACCGGCGTGCTACCTCCAGTCCAGACAGTCCGCCGTCAACGCCGGGCTGAAATCATACAAACTGAACAATCTCCAGGTGCTCGAGTTCTATTACACGTTCCCAGATTTCGTGAGAGAGTGTGTCGTACAACCACTCACACAACCGTCATCCGCGCCTTTTGCACAGGCATCCTTCTCTCGCTTTGCATCCTCTCTACACACCGCCACCTTTGCTCTTTGCCAAATACCAGACAATTACGTTCAGGCTCTTAAACTACCAGTGCTCAAGAGACTTTCACTTGTGGACGTTGGTATATCAGACATCTCGCTTGAAAGCATAATCCACTCTACACTACTAGGGAAAAGCCTATACACAGAATCTTACCAGCAGCGCTCCCTAAAATACCACGCTACTGCTATTTAGCAGCAGCGCGTGTTGGAGAAACGTGCTGCTGACAGGAAAATAGCAGTAGCGCGTCCACCGCAAATGGCGCTGCTGCTATAATTGCCATGACCTTGCCCCCCCCCCCCCCCGCTAGTTATAGCAGTAGCGCACTTTATTGAACAGCGCTACTGCTATAGAAGTTAGCAGCAGCGCGCTTATGGGAAAACCGCTACTGCTAAGATCAGCCCACAAGTTTAGTCCCACCTCGCTCCGTGAACAGGGTGTTTACCACCTTAAATATGTTATTTCTGAAACTACCACAACCAGTTGGTCTTCACTGAACTCTATGTGTAAAATTTGTGGCTGCAATATGAGTCCTCTCCGGTTCCTACCGGATAGGACTCATATTGACAATTCAGATTGTACACAAAAAGATCATTAATGGCCAATGTATTTTTGCATTGACGTCTTTTTTGTATAGTTACACTTAGCAGTAGCGGTTTATGTGCAACGCGCTACTGCTATTCTGATTATCTGTAGCGCGTTTCGGCAAACGCGCTACAACTATCCCTACCTTATCCCCACGCACACGACCGGCCCTCACTCACACTCTCACTCTCGCCCCCCGTGCCGATAACCGTCGTCGTGCGTTGCCGCCGCCGCCGCCTTCGTCCGTCCGCCGCCGAGGTACTCCCCTCCTTCCGTCCCTCCTCCCTCCTCCTCGCACATCCTCCCTCCTCCTGCGGCCGCCCCTCCCTCCTCAGCCGCCGCCCTCCTCCCTCCGCCTGCGGCCGCCCTCTCCCTCCTCCGCCGGCAGCCCTCCTCCCACTGCCCTCGACCTCGCCGCCCCTAGCTACCTCTCCGTCGCCCCCACCCCCTGCCACTAGCTAGTACTAGATTTAGTAGTTGTAGATGTTAATTTAGGGTTCATAGCTAGTACTAGATGTTAATTTAGTTAGTACTAGATTTTTAGTAGTAGTAGATGTTAATTTAGGGTTCATAACTAGTTTAGTAAGTAAATTAATAAACTAGTTGAAGTAGTTGAATTAATAGAACTAATGTATTTTTAGTAAGATAATTAATATAACTAGTTGAACTACTTTATGTTTAGAAAGAACTAGTTTTTTTCTATTTATAGTAAGTTTATATTTAGTAAGAACTAGTTGAATTAATAAAACTAGTTGAACATGTCATATTTGTTGTTATTTGTTAGTTTAAGCAATTATTCGGGATGTATTAGTGATAACTTATATGGTTTCAGGTGACCACCGTCGTCCCCGTCACCGACCCCCTCCGACATCCCCGCCGTCGTCCCCGTCACCGACCCCCTCCGACATCCCCGCCGTCGTCCCATTCACCGACCCCCTCCGACATCAAGGTGAGACCAGCCAAATATCCTTGTATATCTTGTGTTGTTGCTCAAATAGGATATGTGGTTTCCCAAGTGGCCCTTCATGTTCAGTTTACATCTCCGAGTGGCCTATGTTTTGCCGGAGTGTTGATTAATTTCTGTTGCGGTAAATTTCAGGCGCTCGATATGTCCTTTTTTAGCAAAGGTCATGCTAGATTTTTTCGTGAGTTCTGGCATGACTTGTGCTAGAATATGTACAAGTTTAATCTTTGAATTATGAACGTAGGAAATGTCGTACTCGGACGACGACAGTCTCCCAGGCGAGTGTAGCTGGTGCCACGACGATCGAGGTATGTGCGACAGGTTCGTTCGGCTGGATGAAGATCGACGCTTCAGCATTAAGCTTGAGGAGACCTTCGATTGTGAAACGGTACGCTCACCTGTGCATATCGGATTTCTAAAACCCGTGAACACATGTTCATCAAAGAATGGAAGAAATGTATGGACATTCGCAAGGAGGTTGTTGGAAGTAACATTCAGCTAGAGGCAAGAATTGGAGACAGGCTAATCTCCATTCCCCATAATGGAGAGTCAGGGGCTATCTTGTTTTTTGCTATTTTACCTTAGAAAATGTAGTAGGTCTTAATCGAATGTAATAGGTCCTATGAGGTACAATATGTTTATTATGTGGTAATGTGTTAGAGTTGATAATGATGATCTTGAGGAGGTGTTATGTGATGTCAATGATGAAAACGATGATCTTGAGGAGGTGTTATATGACAATGATGTATTATGATGATAAGTTGTTAATGATATGATGATGATGATGATATTATTATATCATTGGGTGAAAGAACCGCGGATTAGTTTCAAGTGGATGGATATCCACTTGAAACTAGTCCACGGTTCTTTCACCCCATGATGTAATAACTCATTATTATGTAAAAACAATCTCTAAATTCCTGTTGTATGAAAACTTGTGTAAAGGTGTATGAACACAACATGAAATAAAAAAGAAATAAAATACTAAATAATTGTAGTAGCGCGGGAGAGGAGAAGCGCTACTACTAATTACCAGTAGTGCTGTTCTGAAGGAGCGCTACTACTAAGTCAAGTTACCAGTAGCGTGGGTCGAGGCGCGCTATTGCTAAGCATTAGCTGTAGCGCCTTTATCAGTAGCGCTCCTGCCCGCGCTACTGATAGGCCTAAAACCCGCGCTGCTGCTAGGCTTTTCCCTAGTAGTGCTAGTTGCCCCGCACTCCGGTGCCTTCTGCTTACTTGGAATATGGAAAGCCGTTGCATATGAATAAACTCACGTAACCTTGTAAGCATTGGAATTCGTTGTGGACGTGGAGAACTTGTTATAGAGGATGCCCCGTCACTTCAGCGGTTGCTTAACGATATTATCAGCAGCAACTTGCAGATAACTGTCATGTCTGCACCTAAACTGGAGACTCTGGGCAAATTCCAAGATTTTTTCTCTGAATCCAAGGTCACGCATAAACCTACAGTTATCCAGGTACCTAGTTTTCAGCTGCATTTGTCCGAGTAAACAAATTTCATGTAATAGAACCTTTTGTTCAATTTTTAAAATTGGTATGCATGCACCATACAGGGTTTGCCGGCAGTCAGCCTGTCAACAGTGCTTCAAACGCTCAAGACTTTGCTCATCAAGGTGTGTTTTGAAGTGGACGTGGCCGTTTCCCTCGTGCAATGCTTTCGAAGCCTTGAGAACTTGTTTATCGAGGTGATGATTCTCGCACACATTGAAAACCCATAACATGCATACTGTACTACTTCTATTGTATGTCTTAAAAAGCTTGTCTTGCATTCGTCTGTAAATTGATACACCCGTGGCTAGAGATGTTTTAGTATTACATACACCCATATGTACAAAAAAACCAATAAATACTTTACACTGGATGCTCTTTCGACATAATCTCTGTTTTTAGAGCTTAAGTATTTTCATTCTTCATGTACATGTAGGGAGGACTCTGTTGCGGAGAAAAAAATACGTGGCGTCGTAAGCACCAACCGTTTGTCAAATGAGATGACTTTCGTTTGAAGACAGTTACGCTGGATGACTATGAACCCTGCTTGGTAAACATTGAATTTCTGAGATTCTTTGTTCTGAGTGCAAGCAAGCTTGAGACCATGAGGCTTAACTACCATTTCGACCAAGACTTCACAGAAGAATTTTATGAAAAGCATCAAAAGGAACTTCTATGGCACAAAAAGGCTTCTGAACGTGCTCGCCTTATATTGTCAGGAGCATGCAAGCACCGGTTCTTTTATTTGAAACTCACGCGTGTTGAATACCTGGATTTGACGGACCCATTCAGCTGTGACTGCTGAATACAAAGCTAGAGTAAGTTATTCAAGGTTGCAGGTTTACATGTTGTTGCACCCTTTTGAATGTGCGTTTTGTCTAAACACAAACAGACAACCCTTGTAGTATTTTGTACCGTCTGTAAGCTTGCCATAACAATCCTTGAGCAGAAAGTGTTGTGGCTATGCAAATGAAAGTGTTGTGACTGTGCAAACGTCCGTGCCTTCAAGCACATTGAATGTTTCAGCGAAAAGATTCTGAGTATTTCACAGGCATGACACTGACTCTTTGTTAGTACAGCACCATATTCCCACTGATAATGAACTCGTCGGTAGGAACCTTCCCAATACCGAAGCAAGTCCGTAATTCGTAGGCCAATAAAACCATGTGTATCGTGACATGCCGGCTATTCTTCATCTTGAGTTCAAACTTTCCCTATAAACTTCACAATCGTGATTTTCTAACTGAGTACCAAGAAGGTTGGTACACATACCTGTAGAGGCCTTACTTCGGCGCCTTCTGCGCACACTTTTCTGCACCCAGAGAGGGTTTATACTGAGCCAGGCCTGGAGAAACACCACGCCCGTGCGTGTGGTGGCTCCCCAACAGTGCCTCTGGCGCCTGCCTGCATCTACGTGCCTCACGTCACATAAGCCGTGACTGTTGGGTTTATACTCATGCCTAAGAGGCTTCATTACCGTGCCTACGGTGTTTCAATACATGTGCCTCACATGACACTTGCCGTGACCATTGTGGTTGCAGAGAATACACGCCCGTGCCTCCGGAGCTGAGTATTCGGATCCATGCCTCTGCCATCGTTATTTTGTGCATTAAGAGGGTTGACAATCGTACGTGCCTGTAGAGGCTAGACTTCGGTGCCTCCGGATCCTGCACCCTCGTGCCTGGCGTGCCACGAGCCATGGCTTTTACGTTCCCCTGGAGACGCACGGGACGTGGAACCACAGACTCCACAGCTGTGTCTCTTCAACTAAGATTTCGCAGCCATGCCTCTGCAGTCACACTTTTGTGCATCCAGGGAGTTGATACCTATGTCTGTGCAGGCTTCAATGGGGTCGGTGCCTGCACAGACTGCGATTAGGTACCCCAGCGCCTCCACGCACGTGCCTCACATGACACTTGCCACCGTGTCGTGGCTCTTTAACAGAGTATGCCGACCCAGAGAAGGTTACTGACTTCGGCGCCTTCTGCGCACACTTTTCTGCACCCAGAACCCAGAGAGGTTTATACTAAGCCAGGCCTAGAGAAACACCACGCCCGTGCGTGTAGTGGCTATCCGACAGTGCCCCCGGCGCCCGCCTGCATCTACGTGCCTCACGTCACATAAGCCGTGACTGTTGGGTTGACACTCGTGCATAAGAGACTTCATTTCCGTGCCTCCGGTGTTTCAATACACGTGCGTCACATGACACTTGCCGTGACCGTTGTGGTTGCAGAGAATACACACTCGTGCCTTCATAGCTGAGTATTCGGATCCATGCCTCTGCCACTGTAATTTTGTGCATCCACATGGTTGACAACCGTACGTGCCTGTAGAGGCCAGACTTCGGTGCCTCTGTAGCCTACACCCTTGTGCCTCACGTGCCACGAGCCGTGGCTTTTACGTTCCCCTGGAGACACACGGGACGTGGATCCACAGACTCCACAGCCGTGTCTCTTCAACTGAGATTTCGCAGCCATGCCTCTGCCGACACACTTTTGTGCATCCAGGGAGTTGATACCTATGTCTGTAGAGGCTTCAATGGGGTTGATGCTTGCAGAGACTGCAATTAGGTGCCCCCAGCACCTGCTCGCACGTGCCTCACAGGACACTTGCCATCGTGTCGTGGCTCTTTAACAGAGTATGCCGACCCAGAGAAGGTTACTGACTTCGGCGCCTTCTGTGCACACTTTTCTGCACTCAGAGAGGGTTTATACTAAGCCAGGCCTGGAGAAACACCATGCCCGTGCGTGTAGTGGCTCCCCGATAGTGCCCCCGGTGCCCGCCTCCATCTACGTGCCTCACGTCACATAAGCCGTGACTGTTGGGTTGACACTCGTACCTAAGAGACTTCATTTCCGTGCCTCCGGTGTTTCAATACACGTGCCTCACATGACACTTGCCGTGACCGTTGTGGTTGCAGAGAATACACACCCGTGCCTCCATAGCTGAGTATTCGGATCCATGTCTCTGCCACTGTAATTTTGTGCATCCACATGGTTGACAATCGTACGTGCCTGTAGAGGCCAGACTTCGGTGCCTCCGGAGCCTACACCCTTGTGCCTCACGTGCCATGAGCCGTGGCTTTTACATTCCCCTGAAGACACATGGGACGTGGATCCAGAGACTCCACAGCCGTGTCTTTTCAACTGAGAGTTCGCAGCCATGCCATGCAGTCACACTTTTGTGCATCCAGGGAGTCAATACCTATGTCTGTGGAGGCTTCAATGGGGTCGGTGCCTGCACAGACTGCGATTAGGTGCCCCCAGCGCCTCCACGCACGTGCCTCACATGACACTTGCCACCATGTCATGGATCCACACCACCGTGTCTCTACAGACCGCACAACCATGCGTCCTTAACTGAGTATGCCGAACCTTGGCTCTGCCACCTAACTTTTGTTGTGTCCGCACGGTTGATAGTCGTGCCATGTCCAGACGCACGTCTGTCCAAGCCGTGACTATTCCACCACGTCCGTCGAAATCTTATAGATTAGGTACGTATATATATTGTCGTCTTTGTGAATCGTAAATCCCTAGCCCTCTTCCCGGATCCACCGCACAGGGAGATGCATCGGAGGCAGCACGAGCTCGGCAATGGAGACGAGGAAGCGTGCCTCTAGCAACAAGAAGACGAGGTTCGCGGCTGTACCCGTGCCCTCTGAGCTCGTTAAGAGGAGCGACCGTGGCCCGCCCACTGGATCCGAGAACCATGTTGAGTCTGGTCCAGACCGCATTAGCGATCTCCCGGACACCATCATCGGCGAGATCATCTCTCGTCTGCCCATAAAGGAAGGCATGCGCACACAAGTGCTCGCATCTCGGTGGCGCCGCATATGGCACACCACACCACTCGAGATCGACTTCCGTGTGATCCTTGATACTCGTTCTACGAGATCTCTGGAAAAATATGCTGCCAAATCATCCGCGTTCTCCCGGGCAACCAAACCGTCCAGGAAACATACCTAGGAACTCAATGCCGACATCTTAGCTGCAACTGTCGCGGAGAATCTGTCGCTGATGACTTTAGTCTTCTTGTATCTGTCCTCTCCGATCACGAGGGCCCGATTCGCCGCCTCTGCATCCCGACAAGCTACCTCCAGTGCCAACCTTGTGGCATCGATGAGTTGTTCCTGTGTCGGAATCTAGACCAACTCCAGGTTTTAGAGTTCTATCATATATTCCCAAATTTCTTCTATACAGGGCCATCGGCAGTCAGAATCCCTTCTTCTATGCCGTCGCCACCGGCATCCATCTCTAGATTTCGGTCGTCTCTCCACACTGTCACCTTCGCCATGTGCAAACTAGAAGACAATCTAGTAGGAATGTTTTGCCTCCCACTGCTCAGGAGACTTTCGCTGGTGGAGGTTTATATATCGGATGTCTCCTTGCGGAAGTTCATCCACCACGGTTGCGCTGCCCTGCTGTGCCTGCTGCTTGTTTGCAACAAGAAATTCACCTGTCTACGAATAAAATCAGCTAGGCTTGTAAGCATTGGCATTCGTTCCGACGAAGGAAAACTGATCATTGAGGATGCGCCTTGCCTTTGGAGACTGCTACATGATTCTGTAGATGCACAACTACAAATAACAGTTGTGTCCGCGCTTGTGTTGGACACACTGGGAAAAATTTCTGAATTTCCCAATGAAACAAATATCGTCATTGGTTCTACAGTTATTCAGGTACTGCCTCTGCATGTTACTTTGATCTGCATTATTCAAAAGCACTTGAGATTCACATCCACGAGCTAATAATATCTCGTTATGTGCTCAATGAAGGGTCTCTGCATAAGTAGCCTACACGCGGTGCTGGATTCCGTCAAGACCTTGTTTATCTCACAGACATGCTTTTAATCTGGATGAGATTGTTGACTTCCTGCGATGCTTTCGATGCTTGCAAAACTTGTTTATCGAGGTGATGATTTCACACACGTTGAAAGCCCACGGACAATATACATAATATACTGGCACTAACTGCTCAGTTTTGCTCTTCATGTTTGTTTAGGGGGGAGGAAGGGATCAAAGAGGTATAACAAATGAATGTCGCCAAAAGCAGTTGGTGTTTCTCAATAATCACGACATTTGTTTGAGGACATTAACGCTGGAAGACTATGAAGTCACAGATGCAAACACTGCATTTGTGACATTCTTTGTTCTCGATGCTAGGATGCTACTGACAATCAGGCTTAAGTTTGGCCTGCACAGAGATTTCACTTGTGAATTTTACAAACGGCAAGAAGAGGCACTTCAGATGGACAAAAGGGCTTCTAATTGTGTCAAGCTTAAATTAACAACAACTTGCAAGCATATGCACATGGATTTAAAAAACACAGGTGTTGAATATCTGGATTTGCCAGATCCGTTCAACTATGGATGCTGAAAATAGGTCTGGAGAGATGTACTTGCTGTATTGAATGAGTGCATTGTGTAAACATGGCCAAACGATTCTCACTCATTTTCCACTGTACTGTCTGTGAGTTTTTTTTTGAGGCTGTAAACTCATATTTTTAAAATTAGGGATATAAACGTTTATGCTTTCTGTTTTCAATATCGATCATATCTTTCTGGACCTAATGATAAAAGAAATCAGCTCGCACAGATGCTCAAAAATCAAACTAGTATCCTCTTGTTTATCTCAGTTATTTGCCATGAAATTCTGTCTTTTAAAAGCAACATGCGTCGACTGCAAACCTGCAACTACTGCAACTGCGCCTCTCCGAAAGACGTCCGTGCACCCCACAGGAAACGAACCGGCATCGAGAGGTTGTGAAAACCATACGTCCGTGCGAACGCGTCAATAAAAACATTTGGAATGTTGTGATAATGACTTAAGGTCAGCAATGAACCTGCAATCACTTTTTAGATGCCGGGTTCCCATTATCATTATCATATTGAACAAAACTCATGCATCCGAAGAATTCGTCAAAGCAATAGATTACGTGCCATTTTTAATTGCAGGCACCGTGTCCCTCCGAGAGGTCGTGCCAAAAATTAACAATTCGGAAAACACTAGCACGGTCTTGCGTCATTTGAACATACACCCGTGCCTCTCTTAGTGAACAAGCAGCGTAAAATGTTGTGAGAACAGAGGCAATTCAGTCCATCTTCTCCTCGGAGAACTGTGCGCACCGTGGCTTCACTCCCCTGTCCCTCGGAGTGGTCGTGTCTTGCAAAAACAACTAGGAGAACACAAAAACAACTAGGAGAAAAACCGTGCGCCAACTGTTTAAAGACCGCGCGTCTGTCAATGAACACGTCACTGAGAACATTTAGAATACAGAGGCCTTTCCGCGTGTCTCATTCTTATCATTACATGACGATGCGCACCGTGGCTTAACGTCCCTGTCCCTCCGAGAGACCCTGTTAGAGAAAAGTACTTCGGAAAACAGAAGCATGGTTGTGCGTCATGGGCGTGCCTTATTTGCATGTAAGTCCGTGCGTGTTCGTGCTGTCCGTGCGTGCCTCTATGCTCATATAATAAGACAATAGTCTTGTCTTTGCCGCTGTACAATAGCCCCATGTCAGTGAGCAGGCGCGTATTATAAGTGTCTGTTCTGTTTTCTGCCAACCCAGACTGCCCCCTCCCGCTCACCCGCTGTAAAGTTCATCATCCCTTCTCCCTCGATTCTCCCTCTAGGTCTAGGGTTAGTCCATTTTCTCTTAATTTCTGTGTGAATTTTTCACTACGATCCGTTTTCCTCTCTGTTGGGTTCGTCTCTCCGTGTTTGAATGCGACGCATCTACGCTGTTATGCTAGGAATTGCATGGAAAATCGTTGTGATCTAACCCAAATCCGCGCAGTACGAGGCCGAACATGTACACGACCCGTGCCTCTTAGGGATAGGTTGGTTGGGAGTCGGCATTTGTGCTCGAGAACGCTACGAACTGCAGCGACCTGCGGCGTCCAAGTCCGAGATGAGCAATGAACTTTGCCTAGGGAGGTTGCTAGTTTAAATTGAAGCCCGTTAGGTCTTGCAAACAACGGCGGTGGCCGGAAGTCCAAGGGAGTGGCCAGACGTTGAGCTCTATTGCTTAACCGGCCACAGTGTGCTGGAGATCGGCGTTTGGGTGCTGTTGACTGGGAGTCGGCATCTGTGCTTGATGATAGCGTTTGGGGTCCTGTACGCTGGAGGCAATGTTAACGTTGATGGATCATCCATTTCAAATACAATCTAGCCACACATGTTCCGGTGGTTGGGTGTCGGCGACGGTGGCGTATGGTTGCGGATGACGATGTTGCTGAGTTCGGCTCTGACGAATTTACATATAATTTTAATGTTACAAACACTCCTTTGAGCCGCCTGTTGATAGACTATTGTTTCTCCTCTTTGCCTCTCTTGTCTTGAAATATACATTTGCTGAAGCTGCTTTTAAAAACAAGAAACAGAAATCCTTTCACTGATTGACATTGACAACCAAGATTGTGAACTGCTCTAAAAATAGTCAATATTGAATTGTGATGAATTAAGTAACCATTTTTGGAAAATAAATACTAATTTAATTAATTTCATATTTCCTCTATTATTACATATGCCATATCTATTGTTCACCTTCTAATCAAAAGCTGTGCACGTGTCTTTTTAGGAAATTGCTTGTGAAAGACTATTTATGTAAAAATGCCGGTTTAGACGAATAGTTTTTCAAGATAATAAAATTTTCCTTGTCTTGAGAATTTCATATAACTGTTGTGTTGTAACGTTTTCCAGGGGAAACCATGTGCTGTGATATATGTACCAACTTCGGCTGCCCTGGATTGGAATCGGGTGTTCTTTACAGCGCGATAATAGTGCAACTTCCTTGATGCTTCAAGACATGCCTGGTAAGGAGAGATGTTTGCCACCCCGTGCTGCTCATCAGTTACTACCATATAGTTCACAACGCGATAACAGTGCATCTTACTAGTGTATCTTTCTGATTGAGGAAATAGAAGTTTCTACCATATTGCTGGAATGGAATGCCTACATTTAAGAATTTAATGACATGTTTTCAATTTTTTGATGTACCTTGTTTTATCCAAATAGCAACCTGTTGAAAACAATTGGTACGTATATGATAAGCGCTATCTGTCTTGGTTATACATATCGGTATTCAAGGATTCCTTCTTTCCGGTTGGAAGATTTTTTTCCCTTGCGCAGTATGTGCCATGCTATTGCAGGCAGCAAGTCACTTCTTCAATCTATTAGTGGAAAGAGCAAGCATTTCAAGAAGAAGGAAAACAAAGGAATCCAGTACTGATCACCAACGACGATCTGTCATATGAGGTATGCATCACCGATGAACACAACCGGTCAAAAATTCATGGACCTGGCTGGGAAAAGTTAATTAGTGACTACGATCTTCATTATCGAGATCTAGTCATCATAAACCTGGATACTGGGAGTCTGTCCATTGAGATAGATATGAGACTCAGTGATTCTCGAGGAGGTCACAGGCCCCTTCCCAAACCATCACTAGGTAAGTGCACCAACTTCCATCCTGTTTTATCAACTACGTTTATCAGCATACTTTGGTGCTCCTACCCCTGTCCACTAAATGAATGTCATACTTATAGTCAAAGTTATTTCGAAAACGTTTTATGCAATTCTGTTGATTATCATCCCAACTTGATCACATGCATTGAATTTAACCATTCCTTTTAAACTTAAATACCGAGTCCATCTGTTTAAACAAATTTGTTTGAAAATGAGTTATTTTTTTCCATGCAGCTCTTGATTTTCTAAATGACTCGGAAAGGGAGTACATTGAGAAAATAGTGTTTGGTCGAGGCGTAAACCTCTCATATAGACAATTTGGACAGATGATATACTATGTGTTTGAGTCTGACAACTTCCCCACCGTACCCTTTGTGCAGCATCTAAACGTCACCAATGTCATAAATGGTCGCCTGGTTAGTCAATGAATATTTGTTTTGATCCACTTCCATGGTTTTGTTTGCTATTTTCGAAGTTTTATGTCCTTGTACATTGATTTTATCTAGTAATATCGGTACAATCTGCAGAGAATCCCGTCTGCCGTTGTGAGGCTTCTAAAGATGAACCTGGGATATCTACCTCAAAACGGTGGAATCATCCTAACAAAGATGTATGATGCAATATACATGAGCACAACGTACTCCATACGAACCGACGACAGAATGGAGGTGACAGGTTTTTTCAGATTTCGCCCGGGAAGCTCAGCTAAGTGTTGGTTCAATTGTCCTTGTCACAATTGAAAAGTGGTGGCCAACACTGGGAAACATGAAATTGTTGCGGATGATAATCAACGACCTTTCCTGATAGAGCGCTGCCGGTGGCTATACTTCCTAGTTCAGTAATTTATGTCTGTTTTTTGAACAGGTTATACACACCAGTTTTGTTATTTAGTTATGTCATGGTATGTAACTGACCATATAATTATTTCAAAGAGGACGGTGGTGAAAATTTCCTGTAAAAGAAGGTGAAACACTTACAGTAATAATGGAGAATGATAAATGGAGTCGCTGACTAATAATAAAAGGATTCGCTGACTAATAATGGAGAATGTATGGCTGTGGTGAAGTGTGTTTCAGAATAGTTTAGTGACGTTGCTAGCTCCCCATGTTAGTACTATACATAATTTTCACTATGGTGCTCCGCATAATATCGTCATGCCAAGTAGTTTGTTGCGATCAGCTCAAGCATACACCTCCTAAAAACCTAGCGCGTTCCCCTATGGCTCAGTCACCTTAAGCATCCATGCCTTTACAAACTGTCAGTTAAAATACTTGACAGAGCACGGGCACAGATTGACGTCCATGCAATCACATAGATTCATGTCCATGCCTGACGTAGCGTCATACTTGTGCCTCTAGTTGTGCTTCTCGCTATATAAGTGCGTTTCACAGCTGCTTGCCCACGCCCCTCCTTTCTTCTCGTGACCATCTCGTACTTGCAACTATTTCAGACATGACTGTGCCTGTTCCCTTGGCACATTCATGCCTCTAACATTTAATTGGAAAACATTCCGGAAAACAGTAACAGACGCTTATTGTCAATCCTCACGTCACGTACATTCGACGTTCATTCCTTTGTCACAGAATAACATATAAGTTTAAAATGATTCTTGCTACACTTGTAAAACCCAGAATGCCCTGGATAAATGTCGAATCCCACCTTGCGGTAAAACCATGGAGACCGGTGCTTCCCAGAAACACATATGTTGCTTTTTGCGCATGTAGTTGAGTGCACGGCTATTTGTTCGTGCCCGTGCCTCACGTAGCACCAAAGCAACGAATTGGCATCCGTGTAATCACGTAACTTCATCTCCGTGCCTCATGTAGCACCGTATGTGTGCCTCTATCTGTGCATCTTGTTGTATAGGTGCTTCTTGCAGCTGCATGTCCACGCCCCTCGTTGCTTCTCGTTCTTTCTGCCCATCTCATAGCGCCAGTTGCAACACAGACACGCAACAGTGCCTCTGATAAAGCACAACACTTATACAACGAGAGTGCAAAAAGTTAACATTTGACGGCAAACTGAATGTATCACTGAAAACAATTGCCACGACCAGTGAATGTACCACGCCCGTGTGTCTGAGAGTTAAACCAGCCACTTCAACCATGCTTCTCTTGGTCAGAGACTTGCGCACGAGATAAACTGTAAAAGTTAACATTAGACAGCAAACTACGCAAGACAACGATCATCTCCCCGACTTGCTGGAGATTCAACGGTTGTTAAAATCATAACTGCTAATTTTATTTTATTTTTTTATAAAGAAAAACCATGATCAAAAACCCAGGATGTGCACAACCGCACCTTCAGGGAGACGAAACCACGATCCACAACCCACGATGTGCACAACCGCATCGACAGTGAGATCGTGCACTCCTTTGCCGCTTCCCCGCCCTTAAATTTAGACTTCCGCTGCGGACTTGTCTTCCACAAACAACAGAAATCGCCATTGCGCTCCCACTCACTGTTCCCCACGAAATACCAGGTTGCAGGAGGACGAACTGCTCCAGGCCATGGGATTCACCAAGGAATTCGAGGTGCAGGCCCATGACAACACCAAGTTGCAAGGGATCGACACCAACGAGTTGCACAAGGCGGCCACCATCATCGAGCAGTACGAGCGACACCTCGAATTCGAGCGCCACAAGATCGTCGGAGTTGATGTGGAGTACACCAACGATGTTGGCCAAGATCAGAAACCAGCCCTCGTCCAACTCTCCGTCGGCAAAGATCATCTGGTGCTGCTCTTTCAACTGAGTGCCGCTGACAAGAACTGCACCAGGTTCGACAACTTCCTCGCCGACCCCAGGTACACGTTTGCTGGTTTCTCCATCGACGGCGACATAGAGATGCTCGGCCGCGTCGGACTGGAGATCGCCCACTTCGTCGACATCCAGAAGGAATGGAGGGTGCCTACAGCTACCAAGCCCCTGGACTCCCTTGGCGATGTCTCAGGCATCCTTGTCCACGACTACTACAAGGACATGAAGAAGAAGATCACCAACGCAGAGCACCAACACTGGGCGCACATGCCCCTGACCATGAGGCACATCGAGTACGCGGCAAAAGATGCTTACACTGCATACGAGATATGGAGCCGCCTCACCACTATCCAGGAAGGGCTCCGCCGGGCAAAACTCGAGAAGGAGCAGTCCAGGAAGCGCGCAAGGTCCTGGGGTGACTACGACTACTGAAGCAGGTGGTCCCGACCAAGAAAAGTATCTACAAGATTGCTCATGCCATTCTAGATTTCTCGTTACATTTGCTTTCTCTCAAGACTACCGTTTGCTTGTTCTAAATTTAGATTTGCTTGTGTCGCAGTTAACCTTGTAGTTTGCTTCCAGTTTACATATGTTCTGAACAAGTTTATTTCCAATGCAATGTTGGAGTTTTCTATTATTAGAATATATTGGCGTGAACTAGAAAATATAAACACAGTACAGATGCTACATGATTAGCGTAACGCACATGCATTAGTAACTTTGTGGATGCAGCGTCGAAATGCAGGGACAACAACTACAAAATGCTACTAAAAGAAATGCACAATGTTCTAACAAACCATTGCACACGCAATATTAAAAATAGTTCGAATGCAACACTTTTGAAAAACATTTTGAATACAGAGGTAGTTAGGTGTTTATTCTCCTTGCAAAACATTCCTTACGTGCGTGACCCTCAAAGAAGAACACTACAGAGCCACGGTTGTCCGTCAATAACACCAACTACTTAAAACACCCACGGAGGCACTTCTGTGCCTCCACTCCTATGGGGACCGTGCGTAAATTGGCTTCAGGTCCGTTAATGAGGCCGAATGACTTCGAAGACACATCGAACTCATAGGCCATGGCCCCCGCAATGAAAACGTGCCAATGAAAGCTTCTTGAAAACAGAGGCACACCTTCACGTGCTTGCATCATGATCCTTCGCGTCCGTACCTCCCTTAGAATCACGTCCGTGCCTTACGGCCAACTTCCGACGTATCTGGTCTATGAAGATTTGCATCCTACACCTCCGTGCCTCGACAAGTACGACGACCGTGCTTGTAACTGTGAAGCGTATAGGACAACTTAGGGACGACCTTGCAACTATTTCAGACATAACCGTGCCTGTTCCGTCAACACATTCATGCCTGTCAAATTTAACTGAAAAACATTCCGGAAAAACAGTAACGGACGCCTATTGTCAATCCTCACGTCACGTACATTCGACATACATTCCTTCGTCACACAAGTAATAGCCGTGCCTCTGCCACAGAACATATATTTGAAAAACGATTCTTCCTACATATGTGGTTTTTTGCGTATGTAGTTGAGTGCATGGTTATCTGTTCGTGCCCGCGCCTCACGTCGCACTGTAGCATGAATTAACGTCCGTACAATCACGTAGCTTCATCTCCGTGCCTCACGTAGCATCGTATCTGTGCCTCTTGTTGCGCCTCTCGTTGTATGAGTGCTTCTTGCAGCTGCATGTCCATGTCTCTCGTTGCTTCTTGTTATTTCTGTCCATCTGGTAGCGTCTGTTGCAACACGGACACACAACAGTGCCTCTGAAGAAACACAACACTGCTCCTCCCAGCGAATGTATGAAGAAAACATTTGCCACTCCTTATGAATGTACCACGCCTGTGTGTCTGAGAGTTAAACCAGCCACTTCAAGCATGCTTCTCTTGGTCAGAGACTTGTGCCTCTACATACTGCCCCTGCATGCCTCACTAGATAAATTGTAAAAGTTAACATTTGACAGCAAACCACGCAAGAGAGCTATCATCGCCACGACTTGCTGGAGATACGACGGTTGTTAAAAACATAACTGCTGATTTTATTTTAATTTTTTATATAGAAAAACCACGATCAAAAACCCAGGATGTGCACAACCGCACCGTAAGGGAGACGAAACCACGATCCAGAACCCAGGATGTGCACAACCGCATCGACAATGAGATCGTGCACTCCTTTGCCGCTTCCCCGCCCTTAAATTTACACTTCCGCTGCGGACTTGTCTCCCACAAACAACAGAAATCGCCATTGCGCTCCCACTCACTGTTCCCCACAAAATACCAGGTTGCAGGAGGACGAACTGCTCCAGGCCATGGGATTCACCAAGGAATTCGAGGTGCAGGCCCACGGCAACACCAAGTTGCAAGTGATCCACACCAACGAGTTAAGGCGGCCACCATCATCGAGCAGTACGAGCGACACCTCGAATTGGAGCGCCTTTGTCGGAGTTGATGTGGAGCACACCAACGACGTTGGCCAAGGTCAGAAACCAGCCCTCGTCCAGCTCTCCGTCGACATGGATCATCCGGTGCTGCTCTTTCAACTGAGCGCCGCCGACAAGAACTGCACCAGGTTCGACAACTTCCTCGCCGACCCCAGGTACACGTTTGTTGGCTTCTCCATCGACGGCGACATAGAGATGCTCGGCCACGTCGGATTGGAGATCGCCCACTTCGTCGACATCCAGAAAGAATGGAGGGTGCCTACAGCTACCAAGCCTCTGGACTCCCTTGGGGACGCCTCGGGCATCCTTGTCCACGACGTAGAGCTCACCAACGCAGAGAAGCAGCGCTGGGCGCGCATGCCCCTGTCCATGAGGCACATCGGGTACACGGCAAAGGACGCTTACGCTGCGTACGAGATATGGAGCCGCCTCACCATCATCCAGGAAGGGCTTCGTCGGGCAAAACTCGACAAGAAGCAGACCAGGAAGCGCGCTAGGTCCTGTGGCGACTACGACTACTGAAGCAGGTGGTCCCGGCCAAAAGAAGTATCTAGAACATTGCTCACGCCATTCTCGATTTCTCATTAGATTTGCTTTCTCTCAAGACTGCCGTTTTCTTGTTACAAATTTAGGTTTGCTTGTGTCGTAGTTAACCTTGTAGTTTGCTTGCAGTTTACATGTCTTTTGCACAAGTTTATTTCCAGTGCACCACATAGGCACTTATGTGCCTATGTGCCTCTCATACCAAGGAGACCGTGCGTAACTTGGCTTCAAGAAGTTTTACGCAACATTCTAGACGCCAACCAAAAGATTCACCTTCTCTCTAATAAGTTCATTAACGAGGTCTAATGCCTTCGAAAACACATGCAGCTCATAGTCCATGCCCCCGCAATGAAAACGTGTGAATGACAGCTTCTTTAAAGCAGAGGCTTAAGCAGGCACACCTTCACATCCTTGCATCACGATCCTTTTGCGTCCGTACCTCCGTTAGAATCACGTCCGTGGCTCCAGTTCGTTACGTGTGTGCCTCTACGTCGAGTAAAACCGTACCCCTGTCTGCGTTCTCAGAAGCACATCTATGGCTTTTTTGGGCATGTTGTTGAATGCCTCTATAGAATCTAACCATGTTGAAACCATATTCAAATCTAACCACACTGAAATCTCTAGAATAAAATATGTGCCCCAGTTGAGACGTTTATTTTGTACTACTTGAAACTGCAATCTATAATAAAACAATACAGTGTAATAAAACATGCGCCTTCCGACAAAATATTGTACTGGAAACTGCAATTTGTAATAAAACATACACCTTCCGTCACAAATTAATTGGCTCAACATTGCACTAACCAGTACAATGTGAATTGTTCTGCCTGGTACGAAATTATTACAAAGTTGACACATTTCTTTTTGGATGGGGCAGTACTACTACTTAAGAACAAAACACGATTGCTTGACATGGAAACGAAACTGTCTCCATTTTGACATCGACGATTGCTTGACATGGAAAGCATAAAAACCATGGAAAAGCAAACATCTACCAACAAAACTACACTACTCCCCGTTGTCGGAGATGTCCACTATCTCCATTCTAACATCGACGTCGTTGGCCTCCGCCTCCTGCTCCGCATCCAGCTCGTCGAAGAGAGCATCGGTCTTTGCCTGTTCTTCCTGGAGGAAGTGCCGGTTGGACTCCACATACGCCTCATCTTGGATGGACTCCAAGATAGCGGTCTGCTCCGCCATCAAGGCCGACTCACCGAGATAGAACTCCGCCTCCTCTTCCTCGTCTAAGCCTTCCTCGTCGTCCTCGTCATCCTCGTCGTCCATGCCTTCCTCGTCGTCCTCCTCATCCTCGTCGTCCACGCCTTCCTCGTCGTCCTCCTCATCCTCGTCCACGCCTTCCTCGTCATCCTCCTCAACCTCGTCACCCACCTCCTCTTCCTCCATCAAATCTCCCCCAACTGGATCACCCCCTCCTCTTCCTCCATGACATCTCCCCCACTGGATCAACTCCTGCATGAGCTCCGACGCACGCCCCTCCACTTCCCCCACCTCCCCAATCTCCTCCGGCCCCGGTGAGTCCGGAGACATGCCCGCTGCGACCCGAGCGGTGCGCCTCGAATGGATATCCTCCTGCAACTGAAAGCAGCGCTCGGGAGTAAGCATCACATAAGTAGTTATCTTGTGCCGAACCATGGTGGGGAACGTCACAAACGAAAAGAGGAAGATGGATGATTTCCTAGGATTGCTGACGAAAGAGGGAGAAGCAGGATGATGTCTAGTGGTGGCGGACGCCGCTCGGCTTAAATAACTGCTCCTTGACCTCGAGCAAGGAGCCGGAACGCTGACACGCGGCATTCACTTCCCCGACAGATGAGACGGCCATCGGTCCTTTTGGATTCCGCAACATCGACATGTGGCGTTCACTCTATTAAATGCTACCTCCACCTCCTGCAGAGCAGCGTCACCAGAGGAAACGCCCGTAGGACCCTTGGGTTTCTGGAGCGGCGTCCAGCCGGCGTTCACACAACGCCCGTCGAACGGTGGGGTTTCTGCAATCAACACACGAATGTGACACTGGGTAACGCATCAACATGCCTGTCCTGGCTTCATAGTTGTGCCTTTCAGTGCGAACGATTCAACAGAATCATTTGGAACACCAAGACAAACTAACATCACTCTACACAATGCCACGCCGTGCCTTCCTGGGACCCATGACCGTGCGAGAAATATACCACACCAGCGTCTCTCGAATAGGCCATTCCATGCCTCACAGAGTAAACAGTGGGTGTTCACATCTGAACCAGTTCCGCTGGGACTCCCCAATTAAGGAAACAACCTGACGGTGCCTTTGTGGGCTGAACGCCCGTGCCTTTCCGTCTGATCGAGTCGACGAAATCATTCGGAACTCAAACACACGGGAATGTGACTCTATATTATACGGCAGCATGCCTTTTAGCGCTTCACGCCCGTGCCTGCGACCCTTAACACTGGCATGAACGTCCACGCCATCGTCAGTGCATAAGTCATCGTCCGCGCCTATATTCACTTCACGCCCGTGCCTCTAATAAAAGAAGTATGACGTAACTCAGTACAGAACCATGGGTTTTGAAAACAAGGAACTTACGCTTTTAAACAACTCGACTCTCGAATCGGTCACTCACAAAGTAAACAGCTAGCATTAGCATCTAAACCCATCCTGCTTTCATTCCACGATAAACATATGAATGTGACTACGGGAAAGACGAATCCATGCCCCCATGGGATTCACGTGCGTGCCTATATTTATCAAAGAGTCAACGGAATCATTTCGAACACAAATACACGCGAACGTGACTCCATATAAAACTACACCATGAAACTGTTGGATGCAAGCCCGTGTCTGTGACCCGAAACACTGCCAACACAGAAAAGCCACGAACGTACACGCCTTCATCAGTACATCATTACAAAACTAGGTACACAAACACAGACGAGCGTAACTCTATACAATACCACACCATGCCTATGACTCTCCATCAGATCGAGTCAATGCCTTTATCGAGTACTACACACAACAACAACAAAGAACCGTGACTGTGCTTTTGAAAACAAGGAAAGAAGCTTTCAAAAACAACATCACCAGTGAATGTTCGCATCTAAACCCATTCCGCTGGGTTACCCCAACTAAAGAAACAAACGTGACTCTGGCTAATAAGAAGACTTGCTTCCACAGGATTCACGTCCATTCCTCTCCAACAGAATGAGTGAGTGCGATCATTTCGAAATACCAAAAGAATACACCGATGGTAATGTGACTCTGACTGTGCATAATGCAACCATGTGCCTCTGTCGGCTGACAGGCCGTGCCTCTCGGTCTGAACGAGTCGACAGAAGCATTCGAAACAGAAATAGGGGCGAGTGTGCCTCTGTATAAAATAGCACCATGCCTTTGTGGGACGCACGCCAGTGCCTGTGACCCAAAATATTGCCAAGAGGCACGAAAGTCCACGCGTTTATGAGTACAAGTCATGACGCTACTTAGTATAGAACCGTGGCTATACGGACTTCAGGCCCGTGTTTTGCTTGAAAAACATGCCTTCTACATCCACGCGTCTGTGCGCCTAACAAGCAAGGAACGAACCCTGACAGTGCCTATATGCACTTCACGCCCATGCCTCTAATAAAAGAAGTATGACGTCACTCAGTACAGAACCATGGGTTTTGAAAACAAGGAACTTACGCTTTGAAACAACTCGACTCTCGAATCAGCCACTCACAAAGTAAACAGCTAGCATTAACATCTAAACCCATCCTGCCTTTATTCCACGATAAACGTACGAACGTGACTACGGGAAAGACGAATCCATGCCCCCATGGGATTCACGTGCGTGCCTATATTTATCAAAGAGTCAACGGAATCATTTCGAACACAAATACACGCGAACGTGACTCCATATAAAACTACACCATGAAACTGTTGGATGCAAGCCCGTGTCTGTGACCCGAAACACTGCCAACACAGAAAAGCCACGAACATACACGCCTTCATCAGTACGTCATTACAATACTAGGTACACAAACACAGACGAGTGTGACTCTATATAATACCACACCATGCCTATGACTCTCCATCAGATCGAGTCAATGCCTTTATCGAGTACTACACACAACAACAACAAAGAACCGTGACTGTGCTTTTGAAAACAAGGAAAGAAGCTTTCAAAAACAGCTTCACCAGTGAGTGTTCGCATCTGAACCCATTCCGCTGGGTTACCCCAACTAAAGAAACAAACGTGACTCTGGCTAATAAGAAGACTTGCTTCCGCGGGATTCACGTCCATTCCTCTCCAACAGAATGAGTGAGTGCGATCATTTCGAAATACCAAAAGAATACACCGATGGTAATGTGACTCTGACTATGCATAATGCAACCATGTGCCTCTGTCGGCTGACAGGCCGTGCCTCTCGGTCTGAACGAGTCGACAGAAGCATTCGAAACAGAAATAGGGGCGAGTGTGCCTCTGTATAAAATAGCACCATGCCTTTGTGGGACGCACGCCAGTGCCTGTGACCCGAAATATTGCCAAGAGGCACGAAAGTCCACGCGTTTATGAGTACAAGTCATGACGCTACTTAGTACAGAACCGTGGCTATACGGACTTCAGGCCCGTGTTTTGCTTGAAAAACATGCCTTCTACATCCACGCGTCTGTGCGCCTAACAAGCAAGGAACGAACCCTGGCGGTGCCTTTGTGGGCTGAACGCCCGTGCCTCTAATAAAAGAAGTATGACGTAACTCAGTACACAACCGAGGCTTTTGAAAACAAGGAACTTACGCTTTTAAACAACTCGACTCTCGAATCAGCCACTCACAAAGTAAACAGCTAGCATTAACATCTAAACCCATCCTGCCTTCATTCCACGATAAACGTACGAACGTGACTACGGGAAAGACGAATCCATGCCCCCATGGGATTCACGTGCGTGCCTATATTTATCAAAGAGTCAACGGAATCATTTCGAACACAAATACACGCGAACGTGACTCCATATAAAACTACACCATGAAACTGTTGGATGCAAGCCCGTGTCTGTGACCCGAAACACAGCCAACACAGAAAAGCCACGAACATACACGCCTTCATCAGTACGTCATTACAATACTAGGTACACAAACACAGACGAGCGTGACTCTATATAATACCACACCATGCCTATGACTCTCCATCAGATCGAGTGAATGCCTTTATCGAGTACTACACACAACAACAACAAAGAACCGTGACTGTGCTTTTGAAAACAAGGAAAGAAGCTTTCAAAAACAGCTTCACCAGTGAGTGTTCGCATCTGAACCCATTCCGCTAGGTTACCCCAACTAAAGAAACAAACGTGACTCTGGCTAATAAGAAGACTTGCTTCCGCGGGATTCACGTCCATTCCTCTCCAACAGAATGAGTGAGTGCGATCATTTCGAAATACCAAAAGAATACACCGATGGTAATGTGACTCTGACTATGCATAATGCAACCATGTGCCTCTGTCGGCTGACAGGTCGTGCCTCTCGGTCTGAACGAGTCGACAGAAGCATTCGAAACAGAAATAGGGGCGAGTGTGCCTCTGTATAAAATAGCACCATGCCTTTGTGGGACGCACGCCAGTGCCTGTGACCCGAAATATTGCCAAGAGGCACGAAAGTCCACGCGTTTATGAGTACAAGTCATGACGCTACTTAGTACAGAACCGTGGCTATACGGACTTCAGGCCCGTGTTTTGCTTGAAAAACATGCCTTCTACATCCACGCGTCTGTGCGCCTAACAAGCAAGGAACGAACCCTGACGGTGCCTTTGTGGGCTGAACGCCCGTGCCTCTAATAAAAGAAGTATGACGTAACTCAGTACACAACCGAGGCTTTTGAAAACAAGGAACTTACGCTTTTAAACAACTCGACTCTCGAATCAGCCACTCACAAAGTAAACAGCTAGCATTAACATCTAAACCCATCCTGCCTTCATTCCACGATAAACGTACGAACGTGACTACGGGAAAGACGAATCCATGCCCCCATGGGATTCACGTGCGTGCCTATATTTATCAAAGAGTCAACGGAATCATTTCGAACACAAATACACGCGAACGTGACTCCATATAAAACTACACCATGAAACTGTTGGATGCAAGCCCGTGTCTGTGACCCGAAACACTGCCAACACAGAAAAGCCACGAACGTACACGCCTTCATCAGTACCTCATTACAATACTAGGTACACAAACACAGACGAGCATGACTCTATATAATACCACACCATGCCTATGACTCTCCATCAGATTGAGTCAATGCCTTTATCGAGTACTACACACAACAACAACAAAGAACCGTGACTGTGCTTTTGAAAACAATGAAAGAAGCTTTCAAAAACAGCTTCAACAGTGAGTGTTCGCATCTGAACCCATTCCGCTGGGTTACCCCAAGTAAAGAAACAAACGTGACTCTGGCTAATAAGAAGACTTGCCTCCGCAGGATTCACGTCCATTCCTCTCCAACAGAATGAATGAGTGCGATCATTTCGAAATACCAAAAGAATACACCGATGGTAATGTGACTCTGACCGTGCGTAATGCAACCATATGCCTCTGTCGGCTGACCGGCCGTGCCTCTCGGTCTGAACGAGTCAACAGAAGCATTCGAAACAGAAATAGGGGCGAGTGTGCCTCTGTATAAAACAGCACCATGCCTTTGTGGGACTCACGCCAGTGCCTGTGACCCGAAATATTGCCAAGAGGCACGAAAGTCCACGCATTTATGAGTACAAGTCATGACGCTACTTAGTACAGAACCGTGGCTATATGGACTTCAGGTCCGTGTTTTGCTTGAAAAACATGCCTTCTACATCCACGCGTCTGTGCGCCTAACAAGCAAGGAACGAACCCTGACGGTGCCTTTGTGGGCTGAACGCTCGTGCCTCTAATAAAAGAAGTATGACATTACTCAGTACACAACTGTGGCTTTTGAAAACAAGGAACTTACGCTTTTAAACAACTCGACTCTCCAATCGGCCACTCACAAAGTAAACAGCTAGCGTTAACATCTAAACCCATCCTGCCTTCATTCCACGATAAACGTACGAACGTGACTACGGGAAAGATGAATCCATGCCCCCATGGGATTCACGTGCGTGCCTATATTTATCAAAGAGTCAACGGAATCATTTCGAACACAAATACACGCGAACGTGACTCCATATAAAACTACACCATGAAACTGTTGGATGCAAGCCCGGGTCTGTGACCCGAAACACTGCCAACACAGAAAAGCCACGAACGTACACGCCTTCATCAGTACCTCATTACAATACTAGGTACACAAACACAGACGAGCGTGACTCTATATAATACCACATCATGCCTATGACTCTCCATCAGATCGAGTCAATGCCTTTATCGAGTACTACACACAACAACAACAAAGAACTGTGACTGTGCTTTTGAAAACAATGAAAGAAGCTTTCAAAAACAACTTCAACAGTGAGTGTTCGCATCTGAACCCATTCCGCTGGGTTACCCCAACTAAAGAAACGAACGTGACTCTAGCTAATAAGAAGACTTGCCTCCGCAGGATTCACGCCCATTCCTCTCCAACAGAATGAGTGAGTGCGAGCATTTCGAAATACCAAAAGAGTACACCGATGGTAATGTGACTCTGACTGTGCGTAATGCAACCATATGCCTCTGTCGGCTGACCGGCCGTGCCTCTCGGTCTGAACGAGTCGACAGAAGCATTCGAAACAGAAACAGGTGCGAGTGTGCCTCTATATAAAACAGCACCATGCCTTTGTGGGACGCACGCCAGTTCCTGTGACCCGAAATATTGCCAAGAGGCACGAAAGTCCATGCATTTATGAGTACAAGTCATGACGCTACTTAGTACAGAACTGTGGCTATACGGACTCCAGGCCCGTGTTTTGCTTGAAAAACATGCCTTCTACATCCACGCGTCTGTGCGCCTAACAAGCAAGGAACGAACCCTGACGATGCCTTTGTGGGCTGAACGCCCGTGCCTCTAATAAAAGAAGTATGACGTAACTCAGTACACAACTGTGGCTTTTGAAAACAAGGAACTTATGCTTTTAAAATACTCGACTCTTGAATCAGCCACTCACAAAGTAAACAGCTAGCATTAACATCTAAACCCATCCAGCCTTCATTCCACGATAAACGTACAAACGTGACTATGGGAAAGACGAATCCATGCCCCCATGGGATTCATGTGCGTGCCTATATTTATCAAAGAGTCAACGGAATCATTTCGAACACAAATACACGCGAACGTGAGTCCATATAAAACTACACCATGAAACTGTTGGATGCAAGCCCGTGTCTGTGACCCGAAACACTGCCAACACAGAAAAGCCACGAACGTACACGCCTTCATTAGTACGTCATTACAATACTAGGTACACAAACACAGACGAGCGTGACTCTATATAACACCACACCATGCCTATGACTCTCCATCAGATCGAGTCAATTCCTTTATCGAGTACTACACACAACAACAACAAAGAACCGTGACTGTGCTTTTGAAAACAAGGAAAGAAACTTTCAAAAATAGCTTCAACAGTGAGTGTTCGCATCTGAACCCATTCCGCTGGGTTACCCCAACTAAAGAAACGAACGTGACTCTGGCTAATAAGAAGACTTGCCTCCGCAGGATTCACGTCCATTCCTCTCCAACAGAATGAGTGAGTGCGATCATTTAGAAATACCAAAAGAATACACCGATGGTAATGTGACTCTGACTGTGCGTAATGCAACCATATGCCTCTGTCGGCTGACCGGCCGTGCCTCTCGGTATGAACGAGTCGACAGAAGCATTCGAAACAGAAACATGGGCGAGTGTGCCTCTGTATAAAACAGCACCATGCCTTTGTGGGACGCACGCCAGTGCCTGTGACCCGAAATATTGCCAGGAGGCATGAAAGTCCATGCGTTTATGAGTACAAGTCATGACGCTACTTACTACAGAACCGTGGCTATACGGACTTCAGGCCCGTGTTTTGCTTGAAAAACATGGCATCGTGATGTGCGTTCTTTCTTGAAAACCGTGCCTTCTACATCCACGCGTCTGTGCGCCTAACAAGCAAGGAACAAACACTGACGGTGCCTTTGTGGGCTGAACGCCCGTGCCTCTCCGTCAGACTGAGTCGACGGAATTATTCGGAACACAAACACATGGGAGCGTGACTCTATATTATCCGGCAGCATGCCTTTTACCTCCGCACGTCCGTGCCTGTGACCCTTAACACAACCACGAACATCCACGCCATCGTCAGTGCACAAGTCATGTCGCTGCCTGGTATAGAACCGTGGCTGTATTCACTTCCCGCCCGTGCTTCTAATAAAAGAAACGCCACACAACTCAACACAAAGCCATGCCTTTTAATAACAAGGAGCTTACGCTTTTAAACACCTCGACTGTAGAACCGGCCACTCGCAAAGTAAACATTAAGCGTTAACATCTAAACTCATTCTGCTTTGTTTCAATATTAAACATACAAAACGTGACGCTCCGACAGACCCAACCATGCCCTCATGGCATTCATGTTCGTGCCTCTCCATTTGATCGAGTCAACGCAATTATTCTGAAACCAAACACAGACGAGCGTGACTCTACATAGTACCACACCATGACTATGCCTCTCCACTCAATGTGCCTCACAGAATATACAGAGTCACACTGGCCCTTGTTTCACGCCCGTGACTCTACATAATACTACTCTTACCGTGACGTGCGTTATTTGCTTCAAAAACGTGACTTCTAAATCGATGCGACTGCGTGCCTAACGTGACTCATCCTAATGGGAAAACGTGACTCAATAGACTCGACGCCCGTGCGTATCCAAGTGAACGAGTAAGCGGAATCATAGAGTATACAGAGTTACACTCGCCCGTGTTTCTCACGAAACAGTGAACAGTGGGTGTTCACTGTTGAAGCTGACCGGCCGTGCCTCTCCGTCTGAACGAGTCGACAGAAGCATTCGAAACAGAAAGTCGACGAGTTTAACAATACAAATCATGACCCTACATCGACTTCAGGTCCGTGTTTTTCATATTCGTGTCTCTCGAATCGGCCATGCTTTCACCTTCATGTTTTGGCACCGTGACGTGCGTTATTTGCTTGAAAAACGTGACCTAGCGTGACCCATCCTAATGCAAAGACGAGACTCAATAGACTCGACGCCTGTGCGTATCCAAGTGAATGAGTAAGCGGAATCATTTGAACCAAAACTACGCACAGTTCGGCAAAATGTGCTCCCCACGGGAAAACAAAATGCCTCTGGTGGAAGCACAACCGTGCTCCAACTACTAACAGGCGACATCCATGACCTTAGCCTACTCATCTACATGTGCCAACAGACGAAACAACACGACGACAATGCAACGCATAAATGCCTTACAGATTCATGGTAGTACAAAAGGCCACATGCCCCAATGCAACGGAAAAACACGCTACAAGATCTCTGCCTACACTCCAGCAATGTTCTTGATCGGCTGCTGGGCGAGCACGTCTTCAATATCCTTCTTCGTCGCCTCATAACTTTCCTCCACAGCAGCAAAGGAATCCTCCACTAGACTCTTGTACGTGACGAGGACCCCCAGCATTCTCATCCATAAGGTGCCCCACTTCGCCCAACAGCTTCTGCACCAACGCATGGCTCTGCTCATACAGATTCTTCAAGTGGGCGGCCTCCCGATCCTTCTGGTCGAGCTCATTTAGAAGCTTCTCATTCTCACACAAAGATAAAACTATGAGACCAGTGGACTTCTCCACAGAGGCATTGCTCTGCTGCAGCAACTTCTCCAAACGAGCGATGAACTGCTGCTGCTTAATTAACTCATCGAGCAAGTCGTCGCTGGCTAAGGAATTCTGTACTGCCATCTTCCCGAGATTGTCTCCATGGCGAATGCGCTTGTGGGAGGAATCACATCCACGCGAGAGATTGTTTGACACCTGGGCAACATGGCAGGATATTCCTGCCGCCGCTACAGCGTAGCGGCGGCACCTCTCCCTTCTTTCCGCCGCTTTTGTCCTCGTTGCCTGGTTGCTTGAACAACCAGAACCCCTCTTACCGGCCATGGTGCAAGCAAGGAGCTACCAGCAAGAAAGAGGTGCCTGTCTCTGGAGAATTGTGGACGTGGGGTGTTCGATGAGAAGGTAGCTTTTTATAACATACGCAAACCAGTCAGATGGTCAAACGGAGTAACTAGTGCCTCGAATTCTCCCAATCTATCTTAAATACCTCGAACTCTGCACTACTAGGAAACACCAGTACTATAATTTCGTCTTCCCCTGCGTTCGTCCACACCACAACCACTCAACTACTTTCCAATGGTCCATACATATTCAACAGAAAACATCTCAAACACAGTGAACTTATTGTGTACGTCTGTCTGTATTCCAGAGAACTTACTGTCAAATTCATACCATTCTCCATTGACATTTTTTGTTTTGAAATGATATTTATATCAAAATCTAACTCTAGGTGACTCGTTATGTCGCTACTTAGTACAGAGCCGTGTCTATACGGACTTCAGGTCCGCGTTTTGCTTGAAAAACGTGGGATCGTGATGTGCGTTCTTTGCTTGAAAAACGTGCCTTCTACATCCACGCGTCTGTGCGCCTAACAACCAAGGAACGAACCCTGACGGTGCCTTTGTGGGCTGAACGCCCGTGCCTCTCCGTCTGATCGAGTCGACAAAATTATTCAGAACACAAACACACAGGAGCGTGGCTCTATATTATACGGTAGCATGCCTTTTAGCGCTTCACGCACCTGCCTGTGACCCTTGACACTGCCACGAACATCCACGCCATCGCCACTGTACAAGTCATGTCGCTACCTGGTACAGAAACGTGGTTGTATTCACTTCATGTCCGTGCTTCTAATAAAAGAAGCACCACACAACTCAGCACGAAGCCGTGGCTTTTTAAAACAAGGAGCTTACGCTTTTAAACACCTTGACTGTGCAAAGTAAACTTTTAGCGTTAACATCTAAACCCATTCCGATTTGTTTCCATAATAAACGTATGAAACGTGATGCTCCGACAGACCCAACCATGCCCTCATGGCATTCATGCCCGTGCCTCTTCTTCTCAACGAGTCAACGGAATCATTTCGAACACAAATACAGGATACCATGTTGTGCCTTCATGGGACCCATGACCGGGCGAAGAATATACAACACCAGCATCTCTCGAATAGTCCATTCCATGCCTCACAGAGTAAACAGTGGGTGTTCACCATGACTTCGAACCAAACTGTGCCTTTCTGCGATTAACGCCCGTGCTTCTCCATCTGATCGGGTCGACGGAATTATTCTGGAACCAAACACAGACGAGCGTGACTCTACATAATACCACACCATGCCTATGCCTCTCCACTCAATGTGCCTCACAGAATATACAGAGTCACACTGGCCCGTGTTTCACGCCCGTAACTCTACATAATACTACACTTACCGTGACGTGCGTTATTTGCTTGAAAAATGTGACTTCTACATCGACGCGACTGCGTGCCTAACGTGACTCAACCTAATGGGAAAACGTGACTCAATAGACTCGACGCCTGTGTGTATCCAAGTAAACGAGTAAGCAGAATCATTTGAACCAAAACTACACAAGATTCCGCAAAACATGCTCCCTGCGGGGGAACGAAATGCCTCTAGTGGAAGAACAACTGTGCTCCTACTGCTAACACGCGACATCCATGACCCTAGCCTACATGTACCAACAGAACCTTTTGGTCACGTCCATTCCTCTCCAACAGAACAAGTGAACGGAATCATTTGGAAATACCAAAAGCATACACCCGTGGCAACGAGACCCTGACCAATGCGCTAGCATGCTTCCATTGAGTTCATGTCCATGCCTCTCCAAAACAACCATGAAACGTGACTCTGAGTAACGCCAAACCATGCCCCTGTGCATCACACAACAACACTAAAATCAAAAAATGCTAACATCCCACAGACTAAGACTTAAGAAAGCCAAGCAAAAAACAAGCTCATCGAAGTACACAGAAAGATGCAGCAGTCTTGATGGCCAAACCTACGGTCTAAGATTCGAGATGCTTCCCCTTTTTCCATAGGAGGATGAGCGCTGGTGGCCTAACTTCCATGCGACTCACCATGGCACGTCATAGAAAACGTCTGTAACACACGCAGGAACGAACGTGACTCTGGGTAACACCAAACCATGCCACCGTGGATGTCACCACACTAAAATAAAAAACGTTCCAGCAGTTGAGCAAGCAAGGAAAAAAACAAGACCATCAAAGCCCACAGAAAATTAGACCAATCTTGATGTCCAGATGGACGGTCGAAGATTCAAGACAGTTCGACCATTTCCCTCTCTCCCTCCACTACTTTCTTGCTTTTGCTTTCGCACCAAAAATCTCAAACACTTCACCAGTTCCCCTCTCTTGAACACCCTCGTCTTTCCTTCTGCCCCCATTATCCAATCCAGCAGACCAACCAAAAATCGAAATCGCGTTCGCCTCATCCACCAGCCGCCATCCACTTCGAGATACAAGCAGTCAGTCGGTGCCCGCGAAAGCATCAAAAACCTCTCCCGGCGGCGGCGGCGGCTGATGGTGACGACCCGTGCTCGCGACGGAGATACCAACAAAGAGCAAGGACAAAAACAAGCTGATGGATGCGACGAATCCCTGACAAGCAATCGAAGGTAAAAAAATATTAATCCATTACATTCCATTACCACAAGTCGATCAAAGCGATTTTGCCCTTTTTGACGGACATGAACCCTAACCGCCACACAAAACCGTGTTTCCAAAAAGTCTTTCTAGACTTTTCTAGCAAAATTGAAATAAGGTAGACACGCATGCAATGGGATGCTACCCTTACCCGTCACAGAAATCCGCTCGCAAGAAATTTGCCTAAAACGTACTGTGCATGCCAGAACTATCTAGAACGCCGCTCTAGATTCAAACCATGAGAGCATCCTTAAATTCAAAACCTGGTATTTACAGGAGATTCTATATATCCGTTGGTTGCCCCTCTTTCAAATTACGTGCCTCTCTCGTATTAACGTCCGTGCACCAATAATAGATCTAGCTGTGTGCTTATAGCGTGAAACAACCTGTGCCTCTCCGACAATGCCGTTTTTTTGTCCACGGGATGCATCTCCTCTTTTTGCTGTGAAATTCAATTATGGTTCTACTGCTGCTAACGCCTGGGCATTTTTATGCAGCAAGGACTGGTAATAAGGAAAACAGGGTACCTGCGGAACAGCCTGCCTTGCAGCAAGGTACTATAAAAGGCTCACACAATCCATAGTTAACCAATTGCGTCCACAAAATCCTGGGAAATTGCACTTCGATGAAATTTTTCGCACACTATGTGTATTATTATTCATCCGAGAACATTTTATCTTACACTCTAAACCATACAGTTATTGCTCCAATTTACAGAATATCATTTGTAGTGTATTTTCTCCTATGAAAAAAGACTTCCCCTCACTGATATGGACCTGACAGCAGACATACTTCTCACGCCTGACCCTAATTTCTATCAATGATTGGCGAAACAAAGAGTTAGTGGGAAGACTTGATATAACAAGAAAACAATGGATTGATCGTTTTTTTAGGTCACGAAATTAAAGAAAAGGGCTATCTTATGAATCTATGTAGATTAACCTTGAGAATCTTTTTTGTGCAGTCGTGGAAGACATACTTTTAAAACTATATCTCATTTATTTCGATGTTACTTCGTAATCCTTTTGTTACATAATCATCGTGCAGGTGACGGAGAAGTAGATATTGAAACGATTTTGTATGAACTTAATAGTTCATATCCAGGAAAACCAGACATCTCTCCTCACCCGTCAGAAAAAAGAACGAAGCAGACCATGGACAGTGAAGCACCCGAGAAAGTGCCAGCACTAGCTTCCAGCAGGGAGGGCAACAAAAAGCAAGTGACTAGCAGCAGAAAAGAGGAGCAATCAGAAACCAAGACTGTCATTCCTCCTAGAGGAAAAAGACAAAAGAGAAAGGACAAAACTCAACTCATCAGCGACGGTGGTAGCTTGAAGCAGCAGCAGCCAAGTCCTCTAATGATAATCCCGCCAGCAGTTCCACGCGCCGACAATGATGTAAATAAAGCTAAGAAGAAAAACAAAAGACAATGGTTGGAAGAAGACGAGCATGATGCCAGCAAAGAGTCAAAGCGTGATACTCCCGACGACGACGATGGCACAAAACACAATGATGATGTCATTTGTACAGAGGGCGATGGCGCCGCAGGGGACAATGGTGGCGCCGCAGAGGATAGAAAGGATGATGTAAAAACCATATTCTCTACAGATTTTTGCTACCGCTTTTCACCAAACCATCCTCTATAACAAAACCCTCTCTTTCTCAACAGATAAAAACAAGGCAGAAGCGCACAAAAAGAAGAAAGACAAGTGGAAAAGAATTGGCAGCACCAACCGATGATGAACAGGAGGCAACAACAAATAAGGACAAATGCGAGATCAAGGCAGGAGCAGCATTTGATAATGTCAATAAAGCATGGAAATTACTTGAGGAACGTCACCGGCAAGATGTTAGGGAAGCCGGGTTTGGAAGCATAGAGGGATGCCAAATAAAGCGCTCCATATGCAAACCGTTTGCAGCACACATCTACGAACAACCACAGGGGAACAGCGCAACTCTCACTGGATCAAACCTAAAGGAAATTTTTGGGCCTGCGAACAAGAAAATACGTAAAGGAATGGAAAAGAAGGTGCTCGATGAGTTAGCAGAAGCATGGGAGGGAAGCAAGCAAACTAAATACAAAAGACATAGACTATTATTAGGCCCAAGCTTTGCAGAGGTAAATTTCAAAAAAAACACAAGGATCATACAAACTCGTCTTTTTGCAACGATTTTTAATCTCTTGGTACCGATCTGTTCTTTCTAACTCGTTTTAATGGTTTTTTATTTGTTGCCTGCAGAATATTCTGGGTTTAAAGGATAAAAGAAAATCTATTACACAATTCAAAGATGATTTCGAACGAGAGAAGGATGCCTTGGTTCCTTTGTTCCTTAAGAAATGTCAATTAGACAAGCTCAAAACAGCAAAAATGGTAATAGCGTTAAAACTATATTCTAAACTCTCCTATAGCAATAAAACTCTCCTCTAACAAAATAAAAATAAGCATTTCAAACGAAATACTATATTCTAAACTCTCCTCTAACAATAAAACTTTTGTACCGCAGGTATTCATGCCATTTGAAAAGGAAGACAGATATACACTATTAGTGCTCGACAGATATAGAAGGAAGCTTCAAATCATTGAGCCTGAAGAAACCTCTCTCGAAGAATTGAAGAGGAAAGAATGCCTGAAAAATCAACGTGATCTCCACATGCATGATGGCAAATTAAGTAAGCAAATTGCTCAAATGGAAATCAACGAAGCCAGCAAAGAAAAGGAGCATAACAAATACCACAACCATAAAGACAGACTGGTAAGAATTGTAAATAACAGCGTCTTTTGGTATTACAAATTACAGAACATGTCTCTCTAAAACAAAAACAAAATGCAATTCCCAGGTGCCGAGGTTCAAGGCAGTATACGAAATATTACTCGGTGAAAAATTCGAAAAGTAAAAGACTAAATGGGAAGTTCAATTTTTAAAGGATGTTCCAAAGGTGAACAAAGGTGAAACCCCGTTTGCTGTTCTGAGATTCACGCATCTCTTTGATGGCAACCACTTCGTCGAAGAGATAGACAATTTTGATGTAAGTTTTCCTTAAAACTCGCTATAAATCTGCAAGATATCATACAACTGCATGACTTAATACTGATGTGTTTTTTCTCCTTATTTTTCACTGAATTTTTTGTAGGATGGCAAGGAACAATGGAAAGCACAACAACTGTTCAGGCTACTATTTAGCGATCAGAATACAATCGAACCCAGCAAAATGGGCGATGAGATAACAAAGATCTACGACGACATCAAGGAAAAGAAATAAAAAGTTGTTGATAAGCGAACAAGCCTAGCTAGGTTTAGAACGCTAATCAGAGGAAATGTAATGCAACCAGGTTGAACTCACTGCAACAAGGATGCAAATTTTTATGTTTCCAATTTAAATGCATTGTGTAGAATAAAGGTTGTGAAATATATTAGTATTAGTACACTACCTCTTTTTCACATCCGTCAAAACATCAGAAAACGGTTTAACCACACATCATAGTGTGATAATGAAGCAGCAGACTCTTTTTATTGATGTAGTTCCTTGATTCTTCATTAACCAAGCATTCGAACACAAGTCAGTGCCCCAAGTCCGTCACTAGACATACATGCGTCACGTCGACACGCAGATACTCTACATACTCCTCACGCGTGGCCGCCAGGTGACTTTGATGTTTCGCAAACATTCCTCCTCTCTGCAACCGCGTGTTGCCAAATGCCACCAACCTATGGCATGCATCTGGCTTGAGTACAGACATGACTCTCTAAATAAGTATTCAAACAATTGCACATGGTGCCACCCACTCACGCCGTTAGAGGCCTCACTCCTATGCATCCATAATGGTGCCTCTCCTACCAGACCACCATGCATCCACAGGGTTGAGGGCCACTCATGCCCCTCGAAGCCCCACACCACTCCATGCCCGTGATGCCAGAACACATGTGACTTTCTAGAGACTTGACAACCGTGACTCCCTAACTGCGTATTCAGAAGCATGCTTCTGGTACCACACTTTAGAACATCCACAGTATTGATAGATGTTTGAAACAACAAAAACCCAACTTCCGTGCTGGCTGAGTCTTCACCTCCATGATTTCTATGCCTGCATCCACGTACCTAACGTGTGACACCCCGCGACACTTACATGCTCGCGGTACCATGCCTGTGTCTCTTCACAAACGTCACGACAGTGCATCCCGTGGCTTGCGTACCTGCATCCAGGTGCCTCTCTCACATGACACTTGCGATGACTCTTACATGCCCCATCCTGTCGCACAACCTTTGCTCTGCACACTTCCAAACCGTGACCCTATGTATTCGGAGCTCACCTTTGCTACTCCGTCCATGTGCCTCTGGATGGATGCTTGTGGTGCCTTCATTTCTGTAAAGAATTCAATTCCGTGCCTCCGACAACTACACTAACACACACTGGTGGCTCTACAGACTGCAAACCTGTGCCTCTGTAACTGCGTATTCCAACCCATGCCACTCCTGCCACTCCTCAAGAAGTCGTGCTTGTGTGCAAAACTAAATTGTACTTAGCATAAAAATACTGCCTTGTATTTAGTTGTTTTTAGACTAAAAAGCAACATTACTGATTCAAAATCACAAGATTGTTGAATAAACATAGTACTTAGCAAGCCAGAGAACTTGTTCAATCACATAAACAAACTACAAACTTCACATAAGCAAACTTGTTTAACCTGATACAGGTGACATTAGAAACTGCTTCGTCCTAACAGAACTAAACTACGAACCTGAAACAATAGAAACGACAAGCAGAAACACAAGCAACTCCACGACCAGTTTTCTATGTTTTCGTCATCACTAGTAGGCGTAGTAAGGATCGTCATAATTCTTCTCTGCCTCTTTTGCATTCTCCAGTCCTTCTCTGATGTTTTCAATTCTCTTCCAAGACTCGTAGGTGGCATACGCATCTATCGCTGCATACTCAATGAGGTAATTTGGCAGTGGGTTGATCCCCCACAGTTTATGGTCTTCAACCCTGTCAATCTTATACTTCATCTGTTTGTAGAATGGATGGATCACGCTCCCTGCAACATCAGCCAAAGAGTGGTACCTCTTTCTTCCCTTGAACGGAACTCTCCATTTGCGCTGGATGTCGATGTACTTGTCGGGGTTGATCTCCAAACCAAAACTTCACAGCATCTCTTTGTCACCTTCAATACTGAAGCCGGCAAAGGTGTAGAACCTGTCCTCCTTCAGGAACGGGCGCGGGCCCTTGGGCCTGCAAGGGGCATGACACATTTAAGGTGGATCCATCAAGTATCCATCAAGTAAATACTTATATAGTACGTATAATTTGTGGACGAAAAAATTTCAGAAACTACTATGCAGAGTTCACAAACACAAGCACAACAATAGCATGTCATTTTTATTTTTGGTAGTTACACTTGAATAAAAGACCTATGTACTCCTTACCCACGTTAACACATCAATTCAAGAAACTGAACTACACTAGAACATCAAATATAGAAACTACACTAGAACAGAAAGTGCACTAGAACATCAAGTTCAGAAAATAATCTCATACATCAAATTCATAAATTAATCTAGTGCATCAAATACATAAATTGATCTGGTGAGTCAAGTTCAAAATCTATCCTGCTTTATCTACTTCAGAAACTTCACTGATACATCAATTCAATAAACAAATTTAATCAAATTTCAGGGTGAAATGCTAACTAAACAGAAACATGGAGAGGTTGAAGCTGTAGGATGGTTCACCATTTAGATGCAGCGGTGATATGGTATACCAGACAGAGTTCCTCCATGCATAACTGCAGAACCGCTGCCCTCTGCGGAGGTTCGTCTTACCTGGTATACTCGACATCAACACCGATAAACTGAGGGTACAAGACGCAGACCCTCTTTAGGATCCTGCAGATCATCTTGTCGGCTTAGTCAGGACTGCTGGTGCATACAACATCCAGCTTTTCCTTGCCGTGGATGCCAACCTCCTTTAGGTGCACCTTGTAGTCGTGCTTTTGACCGGGGACCTGAACGTTGTCAACCTTGGTGCTCTGGTCGGGCGTCTCACCATGCGGACGCTTGGCAGACGGTTCATCCGCCATTACGCTCCTCCAGCGATGGAGGCCTTGACACAGAGTTTGTGAGAGTTGCTAGTTGAGATGGAGCGGCAATAGTGTTTCCGTAATTGAGCGGCTATGGAAGCGCAGTTTCCCTTTTGTGACAAGGTTTGGGTCGAGGAGGAGGCGGTTGGACGAGGCCTCGTCGTGGTAATGAGGGCAGTAGACATGCGCTCGCGGTTGCTGTGCGCCAGGGAAACTGCCGAGTGGCAGTGCTCGCGGTTGCCGGGAAAAAGCAACCGTCAAATCGTCCAATTAATCACGTAAATAATGTTCTTGCCTAAACCATTCAAGCACACACTACACTGGCACACTTAGATAGAGTGCACTGCGTTCAGATACTAAGAACGTACTATGTTGAACTCCTCGCTCCTTTCCCGACGCACGCCGCTACTACTGAACGACCAATGCTCTCTGACTACTATTCGCACCGATGCCTCTACTACCACACTCCCCGACGCATCACTCTCAAGTGCCCGTGGTGACACACGCTCGTAACTCTAAAGACTTCACAACCGTGATTGTCTGAGTAAGTCTTCAGATGCATGCCCCTGCAACTACACATTTGTGCATCCACAGAGTTGATAACAATGCCTCTATAATTCCAACCGTGACGGTCTGAGTAAGTCTTCAGATGCATGCCCCTGCCACTACACATTTGTGCATCCACAGAGTTGATACTAGTGCCTCTATAATTCCAACGTCGGTGTCTGTAGAGCCTGGTGTTCCATGTCTCACACGTGTATTAAGACGCTACGTCGAACAAAAAAAACAAAGCCAGGAGGCACGAATCTTGATGCTAAAATCAGGCAGTCGAAGATAACAGACGGTTCCATCATTTCCAACTCTCCCACCTCCACTATTCTCTTGCTTCCTCTCTTCCACAGTAAATCTCGAAACATTCTGCACTCACAAAAGGTCTCCTCTTAGGTTCAGTACTTCAGTGCCTCCTGTACCTACATCCGTGCCTCCTGTGCCTTCAATGCCGTGCCTCAAGTGCCTACATCCACGTGCCTCGCGTGACACTTGAAGTGACTCCTTCGGGGCCCGTCGTACCACACCCCCGTCACTTCACAAATGTGGTTCTCTAACCGGGTAGTCGGACCAATGCCTCTGCCGGCACACTTCTGTGCATCCAGAGAGTGCACAACCATGACTGCACAAAACACACGTACGTGCATGTTGTGGATTCATCAATTTTGTGTTCCGTAACTGCACCCACGTGCCTCAAGTGCCTAACGTAATAACATGCGCAATGACTCTTACATGGCCCCACTGCCACACCCACGTAGCTCCCGAGACTTCGCAACCGTGCCTATTTAACCGAGCATTCTAACACATGCCTCTCCTACCACACTCTTGTACATCGTCAGTGTTGATACCCGTGCCTCCAAAAGCAACATATCCGTGCATGTATTTCCTTCATTTCAGTGCCTCCTATGCTTACATCCACGTGCCTCATGCGACTCTTGCCTGTCCCGTGGTCCTCTAACTGCCTATAGAACCCACACTTCCGTGCCACCTGTGCCTGAATGTACGTGCCTGTAGAACCTGCACTTTCGTGCGTCGTGTGCCTGCATCCACATGCCTCTAAAGAGGCTCCACTTCATCACTACCACGTGACTTCACAACCGTGGTGCCTTGATTTCTGTGCCTTACGTCCTTGCACCCACGTCGCCTCATGAGACACTTGCTGAGACTCTTGTGTGCTAAGTAGTGCGACACCCACGTCACTTCACAACCGTGGTTATCATTTCCAACTCTCCCACCTCCACTACTCTCTTGCTTCCTCTCTTCCACAGTGAATCTCGAAACATTCCACACTCACAAAAGGTCTCCTCTTAGGTTCAGTACTTCAGTGCCTCCTGTACCTACATTCGTGCCTCCTTTATCTTCAATGCCGTGCCTCAAGTGCCTACATCCATGTGCCTTACATGACACTTGCAGTGACTCCTACGGGGCCCGTCGTGCCACACCCACGTCACTCCACAAACGTGGTTCTCTAACCGGATAGTCGGACTAGTGCCTCTGCCGGCACACTTCTGTGCATCCAGAGAGTGCATAACCGTGACTGCACAAAACACACATACGTGCCTGTTCTGGATTCACCAATTCTGCATTCCGTAACTGCACCCACGTGCCTCAAGTGCCTAACGTAATAACATGCGCAGTGACTCTTACATGGCCCCACGCCACAAATGCGTAGCTCCCGAGACTTCGCAACCATGCCTATTTAACCGAGCATTCTAACACATGCCTCTACCACCACACTCCTGTACATCCTCAGCATTGATACCCGTGCCTCCAAAAGTAGCATATCCGTGCCTGTATTTCCTTCATTTCAGTGCCTCCTATGCTTACATCCACGTGCCTCACGCGACTCTTGCCTATCCCGTGGTCCTCTAACCTCCTATAGAACCCACACTTCCGTGCCACCTGTGCCTGAATGTACATGTCTGTAGAACCTGCACTTCCGTGTGTCGTGTGCCTGCATCCACATGCCTCTAGAGAGGCTCCACTTCATCACTACCATGTGACTTCACAACCGTGGTGCCTTGATTTCTGTGCCTTACGTCATTGCTCCCACGTCGCCTCACGCAACACTTGCTGAGACTCTTATGTGCCAAGTAGTGCGACACCCACGTCACTTCACAACCGTGGTTATCATTTCCAACTCTCCAACCTCCACTACTCTCTTGCTTCCTCTCTTCCACACTAAATCTCGAAACATTCCGCACTCACAAAAGGTCTCCTCTTAGGTTCAGTACTTCAGTGCCTCCTGTACCTACATCCGTGCCTCCTGTGCCTTCAATGTCGTGCCTCAAGTGCCTACATCCACGTGCCTCGCGTGACACTTGAAGTGACTCCTACGGGGCCCGTCGTGCCACACCCACGTCACTCCACAAACATGGTTCTCTAACCGGGTAGTCGGACCAATGCCTCTGCCGGCACACTTTTGTGCATCCAGAGAGTGCACAACCGTGACTGCACAAAACACACGTACGTGCCTGTTGTGGATTCACCAATTCTGCCTTCCGTAACTGCACCCACGTGCCTCTAGTGCCTAACGTAATAACATGTGCAGTGACTCTTACATGGCCCCACTGCCACACCCGCGTAGCTCCCGAGACTTCGCAACCGTGCCTATTTAACCGAGCATTCTAACACATGCCTCTGCCACCACACTCTTGTACATCCTCAGCGTTGATACCTGTGCCTCCAAAAGCAGCATATCCGTGCCTGTATTTCCTTCATTTCAGTGTCGCCTATGCTTACATCCACGTGCCTCACGCGACTCTTGCCTGTCCGGTGGTCCTCTAACTGCCTATAGAACCCACATTTCCGTGCCACCTGTGCCTGAATGTATGTGCCTGTAGAACCTGCACTTCCGTGCGTCGTGTGCCTGCATCCACATGCCTCTAGAGAGGCTCCACTTCATCACTACCACGTGACTTCACAACCGTGGTGCCTTGATTTCTGTGCCTTACGTCCTTGCACCCATGTCTCCTCATGCAACACTTGTTGAGACTCTTATGTGCCAAGTAGTGCGACACCCACGTCACTTCACAACCGTGGTTATCTAACCAAGTACTCGGACCCATGCCTCTGCCACCACACTTTTTGTGCATCCAGAGAATGCACGTCCGTGGCTGTGGTGCATTCATTTTCTATGCCTTGCGTACCTGAAACCACGTGCACAACATGAAACTTGCCGAGACTCTTACGTCCCCCGTAGTGCCACACCCACGTGAGTTCACAAATATGGTTCTATAACCGAGTACTCGGACCCATGCCTCTGCCGCCACACTTTTGTGCATCCAGAGGTTGCACGTACGTGCCTATGGTGCCTTCATTTCTGTTCCTGCACGTACCTGCACCCACGTGTGCAACTTGACATGTGTGGCTCGTGATACTTCAGAACCATGCCTCTATAACCAATCGTCCTGACACGTGCGTCTGCCACTGCATTATTTTGCATACGCAGGGTTGATACCCCGTGCCTCGACAAGCCACAACTCCATGCCTCCGCTGCCTTGAATGTCGTGCCTCCTTACGTACCTGCACCCACGTCCGCAACGTGACACTTACGTGTCCCGTAGTGCCACACCCACATGACTTCAAGACCATGGTTCTGTAACCGAGTAGTCAGACCCATGCCTCTGCTGCCACACTTTTCTGCATCTATAGACTGCACACCCGTGACTTGAGAAAACACACGTACGTGCCTGTTGTGGATTCACCTTTTCTCACTTCCGTGCCTGAACCCACGTGCCTCACGTGCCTAACACAACATACGCCGTGACTCTTAAATGGCCCCACTGCAACGCCTGCGTCGCTCCTGAGACTTCACAACCATGCCTCTTTAACGGCGCTTCTAACGCATGCCTCTGCCACAGCACTATTGTACATCCTCAGCGTTGATACCCATGCCTCCAAAAGCAGCATGTCTGTGCCTGTATTGCCTTCATTTCTGTGCCTCCTCTACTTACATCCACGTGCCTCACGCGCCTGTTGCCTGTCCTGTGGTTCTCTACCTGCTTGTAGAACCTACACGGCCGTGCCTCCTGTGCCTGCATCTACGTGTGTGTAGAACCTACACTCCCGAGCCTAACATCAGAAAAAATGGATCTTGATGCTCAAACGAAAGGTTGAAGATTAGAGACGGTTCGATGGTTTCCATCTCTCCCTCTGAAGGAGTCCTAGATTAGGGGGTGTCCGGATGGCCGGACTATGACCTTTGGCCGGACTCCCGTACTATGAAGATACAAGATTGAAGACTTCGTCCCGTGTCCGGATAGGACTTTCCTTGTGTGGAAGGCAAGCTTGGCGATACGATATGTAGATCTCCTCCCATTGTAACCGACTCTGTGTAACCCTAGCCCTCTCTGGTGTCTATATAAACCAGAGAGTTTTAGTCCATAGGACGAACAACAATCATACCATAGGCTAGCTTCTAGGGTTTAGCCTCTCTGATCTCGTGGTAGATCAACTCTTGTACTACCCATATAATTAATTTAATCAAGCAGGAGTAGGGTTTTACCATCCATCGAGAGGGCCCGAACCTGGGTAAAAACATCGTGTCCCTTATCTCCTGTTACCATCCGCCTAGACGCATAGTTCGGGACCCCCTACCCGAGATCCGCCAGTTTTGACACCGACATTGGTGCTTTCATTGAGAGTTCCTCTGTGTCGTCACCTTTAGGCCTGATGGCTTCTTCGATCATCAACCACGACGCGGTCCAGGGTGAGACTTTTCTCCCCGGACAGATCTTCGTGTTCGGCAGCTTCGCACTGCAGGCCAATTCGCTTGGCCATCTGGAGCAGATCGAAAGCTATGCCCCTGGCCATCAGGTCAGATTTGGAAGTTTGAACTACACGGCTGACATCCGCGGGGACTTGATCTTCGATGGATTCGATCCATGGCCGAGCGCGCCGCACTGTCACGATGGGCATGATCTAGCTCTGCCGCCGGACAGCGCCCAGAATGCCGCTCAGGTGCCCGCTCCGACCCTTAGCTCGGAGCCGACCGCGCCAGTCGGGGACGGACGGTTGGACGCCGCCCCGGGAGCTGCAATCTCTACGGTGATCGAGCCGAATACCAGCCTAGTCCTTTGTGAGGCCTATGACTCCAAGGTGCCGGACTCCTTTCCGGACTCCAAATTTTCCGCACCCCTTCTGATCGAACCCAATTGGGCTCCGATCATGGAGTTCACTGCTGCGGACGTCTTTCAACACTCGCCCTTTGGCGACATCCCGAATTCACTAAAGTCTCTCTCTTTGTCAGGAGAGCCCTGGCCGGACTATGGTCAGCAAGGTTGGGATGCGGACGACGAATAAATTCGAAACCCACCGACCACCCACTTCGTAGCCACTGTCGACGATTTAACCAACATGCTCGACTTCGACTCCGAAGACATCGACGGTATGGACGCCGATGAAGGAGACGACCAAGAACCAGGACCTATAGGGCACTGGAAAGCCACCTCGTCATATGACATATACATGGTGGACACCCCGAAAGCAGGGAATGGCGATGAAAAAATGGAGGATGACCCCTCCAAGAAACAACCAAAGCGTCGGCGTCAGCGGTGCCGCTCTAAATCCCGCCAAAGCAAAAACAGCGAGTCCGGCACTGGAGATAACAACACCCCGGACAGTGCCGAAGACAACCCCCTCCAGCAGGATTCAGCGCAGGAGGACGGAGAAGCCAACACTCATGAGAGAGCGGCAGACATGGAGGTCGAGGAGGACAATTATATGTCTCCCTCCGAAGACGAGGCAAGCCTCGACGACGACGAATTTGTTGTGCCAGAGGATCCCGTCGAACAAGAGCGTTTCAAACATAGGCTTATGGCAGCCTCAAGAAAAAACAGCAGCAGCTTAGAGCTGACCAAGATTTGCTAGCCGACAGATGGACTGAAGTCCTAGCGGCCAAAGAGTACAAACTCGAACGCCCCTCCAAGAGCTACCCAAAGCGCAGGCTGCTACCCCAACTAGAGGAGGAAGCAACTAACCCTACATCACCAGCGTATGATGCGGTCGATCGGCCACCCCGTGGCCGCGACAGAGAGGCCTTTCGGCCCTCAACTCAAGCCGCACCCCGGCACCACTCAAAAAATACCAGAGCACGAGGACATGCACCAGACCTGCGAGACATATTGGAGGATAAGGCAAGGCAAACAAGATCAATCTACGGATCGCGTGGGCGCCCCACGTCACGTGACGATAACCGTCACGCCGGATATGGCAAATACGGCCAGGCCGAACACAACAGACAAAGCTTATCCGAGCTACATCGTGATATAGCCCAGTACAGAGGTGCCGCACACCCACTATGCTTCACAGACGAAGTAATGGATCATCAAATCCCCGAGGGTTTTAAACCCGTAAACATCGAATCATACGATGGCACAACAGATCATGCGGTATGGATCGAGGATTATCTCCTTCATATCCACATGGCCCGTGGTGATGATCTACACGCCATCAAATACCTCCCGCTCAAGCTTAAAGGACCAGCTCGGCATTGGCTTAACAGCCTGCCAGCAGAGTCAATTAGTTGCTGGGAGGACCTGGAATCCGCATTCCTTGACAACTTCTAGGGCACTTATGTGCGACCACCAGACGCCGATGACCTAAGCCACATAATTCAGCAGCTAGAGGAATCGGCCAGACAATTCTGGACGCGGTTCCTAACCAAGAAAAATCAAATAGTCGACTGTCCGGATGCAGAGGCCCTTGCAGCCTTCAGGCACAACATCCGAGACGAATGGCTTGCCCGGCACCTAGGACAGGAAAAGCCGAAATCTATGGCATCCCTCACGAGACTCATGACCCACTTTTGCACGGGAGAAGACAGCTGGCTAGCTTGAAGCAATAACTTGACCAAGGGCCCTGGTAACTCAGATACCAAGGATAACAATGGCATGTCAAGTCATAACAAGCACAAGCGCTGCATTAACGATGATAATACTGAGGATACGGCAGTTAATGGCGGATTCAGAGGCTTTAAACCCGGTCAGCGGAAGAAGTCATTCAAAAGAAATCCTCCGGGCCCATCCAGTTTAGACCGGATACTCGATCGCTCGTGCCAGATACACGGCACCCCCGAACAACCAGCCAATCACACCAATAGGGATTGTTGGGTGTTCAAGCAGGCAGGCAAGTTAAGTGCTGAAAACAGAGACAAGGGGCTGCATAGCGATGACGAGGAGGAGACCCGGCCGCCAAACAACAGAGGACAGAAGGGTTTCCCCCCACAAGTGCGGACAGTGAACATGATATACACAACCCATATCCCCAAAAGGGAGCGGAAGCGTGCTCTCAAGGACGTCTATGCATTGGAGCCAGTCGCCCCAAAGTTCAACTATGGTCCTCCTGCCCGATCACTTTTGATCGAAGGGACCACCCCACTAGCATTCATCACGGCGGATTCGCCGCATTGGTCCTAGACCCAATCATTGATGGATTTCACCTCACTAGAGTCCTCATGGACGGCGGCAGCAGCCTGAACGTGCTTTATCAGGATACAGTGCGAAAAATGGGTATAGATCCCTCAAGGATTAAACCCACAAAGACGACCTATAAAGGCGTCATACCAGGTGTAGAAGCCAGCTGTACAGGCTCAGTTACACTCGAAGTGGTCTTCGGATCCCCGGATAATTTCCGAAGCGAAGAATTAATCTTTGACATAGTCCCGTTCCGCAGTGGCTATCATGCCCTGCTCGGACGAACCGCATTCGCAAAATTTAATGTGGTGCCGCACTACGCATATCTCAAGCTCAAGATGCCAGGCCCTCACGGAGTCATTACGGCCAATGGAAACACCGAACACTCTCTCGAACAGAGGAGCACACGGCGGCCCTGGCGGCGGAAGTACAAAGTAGCTTCTCAAGGCAAATCTTCAATCCTGCTGTTAAATGTCCTGACAACGTCAAGCGTGCCCGAAGTAACCTACAACAAAACCAGCTGGCACGTTCCGAGCAAGCATAGCAGTGCGGCCCCAACCCCAGCCCTCGCGAGATTGCGATAACAGTACCATGCGTACATAATTACGCTCTGGAAATACCATGGGCACAAGGGGAGGGGCACAACCACAGCACGCCCAGATTGCGGATCAACTGCACTAGGGGCTCCCAATTTTGCCATTTCTTCTTCTTTTTTTATATATACTTTCAGGACTCCACTATTCCGAAGGCCTGTCCAGCAATACAATCACCGAACACATGATGCAACAGCCAGGGAGACAACAAGCCACGTCAAATATCCAGGTGGTCTCTATAACGAGCTAAATACCTGTCTTACTTAATGTCTCGCAGCTTGCCCCTGGAGGGGGATATGTCAAATAATCCCATCTCTTGCGTATTGCACTACTTGTATCGTCCTGCTCTCATAGCAGCCCCCTTTTAATAAACAATACATAGCTCTTGTCTGTTATTGTATTCATTTATTTATATATAAATATGTTCAGTCATGACATTATGCAACCGTACACTTTGGTACGGCCAATACACCAGGGGCTTAAGTACCCCATAATACGGTGTGAGAAGACCGAACACTCTCATGAGTGCGGCACCCCGAACTTATAGCACTATATGCATCGGCTCCGAATCATGTCTTGGGTCAATAGTTCGGTTTGCCCGGCTCCCATGTTTTGGTACCTTACATTCCGCAATGTCAGCTAAGGTAGCGTTGGGAGAACTACTGCGATTGTGCCCCAGTTGAGCTGGGTTAACACCTCAGTAGAGAAAGCTAAAACTGACCGTCATGATAGGGCGAGAGACCGGTCACTATTCGAGAGGTTTTTCGAGTCCCTAAAGACTTATGCCGCTTAGAGCGAGGAGCTGGATTTATCCGGCCTAGGCGTGGATAGCGCCCCGAACTCGGTCTTCCGATTACTAGGGGCTTCGCCAAAATTTAAAATTATAGAATTCTATGGCTAAGTGAGAGTGATAAAGCATTATAAGTCTGATGGCCTTGTTCGTTGTGCTGAGTGCCTCCCTAGACGGACCCAAGAATGGGAACAGGAGCGCTCAGGTTTATCCCGAACACCCCAGCACTCGTGGCATGGGGGTAGAAGCCGACGACTTGCATCTCTCAGATTTAATAAACGGCCGCACAGAAGGTAATATTTTCAATTCAAAAAGCGTTGCTTAGCGCATATGAACAAGTTTTCAGCGCACAGGATAAACACGAGCGAGCTTACTCAAAAATTACATCCCTGGTACATTCATTCGCTACAACACGGGTACCCTTCAGGACGCCCTCATAATACATCTCGGGCCTCCGATGCTCCTTCCCGTCCGGTGGCCCATCCTTCACCAGCTTCTCAGCATCCAGCTTGCCCCAGTGCACTTTAGCACGGGCAAAAGCCCTACGGGCGCCCTCGATGCATATGGAGCGCTTGATGACTTCAAGCCGTGGACAGGCATCCACTAGCCGCCGCACCAACCCAAAGTAGCTCAAAGGCATGGCCTCCCCAGGCCACAGCCGGCCTATCAGGCCCTTCATGGCCTGTTCGGCTGCCTTATGAAGCTCGACCAACTGCTTCAGCTGGTCGCTCATGGGCACCGGGTGTCCGGCCTCAGCATACTGGGACCAGAACACCTTCTCGGTCGAGCTCCCTTCCTTGGCCTGGTAGAATGCGGCAGCGTCGGATACACTACGGGGCAGATCTGCGAATGCTCCTGGAGAGCTCCGAATTCGGGTAAGTAACAGGTAATTTACTTTCACGTGCTTGCTTTGCATAAAGAATGCCTTACCCGTCGCAATCTTTTTCATCGCCTCAATCTCCTGGAGGGCTTTTTGGGCTTCGGCCTTGGCAGATTTGGCGCTTTCAAGTGCCGAGGCAAGCTCGGACTCTCGAGTCTTCGAGTCAAGCTCTAAACTCTCATGTTTCTTCACGAGGGCATCGAGCTCTTGCCGCACCTCCACCACCTGTGCCTCCTGCTTTTCTCGCTCAGTGCTCCATGGACGCATTGTCTTTGGCCTTGGACAGTGCTTCCTTCAGGGCCGCCACCTCGGGTGTGGCCCCTGCAACGTTCACATTGGTCCTGTCATTATTTGCAACCAGGTATTTTTTTTATATACTTACATAAGGTACTACATACCTTCCTTGTCCTCGAGCTGCTTCTTGGCACGGCCGAGCTTGTTCTCGGACCGCTCGAGGCTCTGCTTCAATGCATCGACCTCCGCAGTCAGTGCGGCAGAGGTCAGCAGCGCAGCCTGCATTCCCATATGGACATATTTCTGTTAGACTCCTGCGTATATCTTTTCTAGATCCTCAGTCCGGCTTTTCTTTTCGAACACCAAACTGAGCATCAGGGGCTACTGTCTATGCGATAACATTTTTATATGTTTTAAATACATACCTCAAAGCCTGTTAGAAGGTTGGTACAGGCTTCTGTCAGCCCGCTCTTGGCGGACTGAACCTTCTGAATCACCACACTCATAACAGTGCGGTGATCCTCGTCGATGGAGGCGCCGTTAAGCACCTCCAACAAATTTTCCGGCGCCTCCGGTTGGACGGAGGCCACCAGCGTCGTAGGCTTGCCCTTCTTGCAAAGGGGCAGCCTACCGGACTCCGGAACCACTGAAGGTTCCGGAGCGGTGTCCGGCCCAGGGCCGGACTTAGATCCCTCTGGGGCTTCATCCCCTTTGGGCCTCGAGTCTGGGAGGTCGCCTTGCAGCGCCTCCAGGACCACCTCCTCCTGGTTTAGTCCCTTTTGGGACTCCACCTCGGCATCGTCCATAGGGCGAGGGGAGGAGGCCATCGGGAGTGAAGCGCTGGTCACATCCGACGAATCCAGGGAGCCGCTCGACGACTCGCCGAGCTGAGCCTTGGGCGGACTACATGATGAATTCGGCGTCAGAAGGTACTGTACAATAGAGGAGCGCCATAAGTTACTTTGGTATCCGGATACTTACGATTTTGCCATGGGCTTCGCCCTGGATGGCCATTCCTCTCTGCCGTCGTCGGTGTCGGAGGCGTAGTCCGGAAGAAGGGTCTTCCCCTTCTTGGACCCTTCGGCCTCCCCAGTTGGGGCAGCCTTCCTTTTCTTTCCTCCCCCCGTTGGAGGGGAAGAGGCTTCTTCTTCCTCCTCCTCATCTTCGGAGGCAGAGGGCGCTTCGGGGTCGTCGGGCGAGGAATCCGACACCACCAAGCGTCGGGAACTCTTTCGAGTCCCCGTGGCCTTCTTCTTGGCCTTCTTCTTCGGCACCACATGAGGTGCCAGAACCAGCAGCTTCGTCAAGCGTGCATCTGCTGGGCCTTTGGGCAAAGGGGCCGGACAGTCAAACTGTTCGGACGTCCTCTTCCAGTCCTGTTAAAGGAGCAGGAGTTTAGATCCTGCATAGAGTCAAACTATGAAAATCAAGTGTCCTGTAAAGGATAAAAACAAGCTTACTTCGGTGGCTTGGCGCTTGGCGCAAAATCCATGATCCTCGGTGATGGGAGGGGAGACCTCGGAGCTCTTGAAAAGCACCTTCCAGGCATCTTCGTGCGTTGTGTCAAAGAGCCTGAACAAAGTTTGGTGCTGGGCCAGGTCGAATTCCCACAGATTAAAAGCCCGTCATTGACACGGGAGGATCCGGCAGAAGAGCGTGGCCTGGACTACGTTGACAAGTTTAACCTTCTTGTTCACCAGGTCTTGGACGCAGGTTTGGAGTCCGGTCACCTCTTCCAGATTACCCCACAACAGGCCCGTCTCTTTCCAGGATGTGAGCCGTGTGGGGATGCCAGATTGGAATTCGGGGGCCACTACCCACTCAGGGTCACGCGGCTCGGTGATGTAGAACCACCCCGATTGCCACCCTTTGATGGTTTCCATGAAGGAGCCCTCGAGCCATGTGACATTGGGCATCTTGCCCACCATGGCGCCTCCGCACTCCGCTTGTCGGCCGCCCACGACCTTTGGCTTGACGCTAAAGATCTTCAGCCATAGGCCGAAGTGAGGCTTGATGCGGAGGAAGGCCTCACACACGACGATAAATGCCGAGATGTTGAGGATGAAGTTCAGGGCCAGATCATGGAAATCAAGGCCGTAGTAGAACATGAGCCCCCGGACAAATGGGTGAAGTGGGAAGCCCAGTCCGCGGAGGAAATGGGTGAGAAACACCACCCACTCATGGGCCCTAGGGGTGGGGATGAGTTGCCCCTCATCTGGGAGCCGGTGCGCGATGTCGTTAGACAAGTATCCGGCTTTGCTCAACTTTTTGATGTGCCCCTCCGTGACGGTGGAGGCCATCCATCTACCTCCCGCTCCGGACATGATTGGAGAAGGTTGAGGTGGGAAGTGCGGACTGGGGCACTGGAGCTCGAGTGCGCAGGAATGGATAAGCAAAGGAGGAAGAAGGCGTAGATGGAAATGGTGGATCCTTATCCCCTTATATGGGCGGCCGAAACTATGAGCCCCCACCAGCCTAATAAAACTCGCTTATCACCCAAGCACCGTGAATAATGGCGCGGTTGGGTTACCCATGCCCGTATTGATGAGAATCCCAGAATAAGGGGACACGATCTCTGCTTTGACAAGACGTGCCAAGGAAACCGCCTCGCTAAACGCGCTGAGGCGGAACAGTAAAACAATTCGAATAAAGTCTTGGCCGAGGTGTGATGTCAGACTACGGAATGCATCAGCAGATTAGATTTGTGTAAATATTATTCTCTCTACGGTGGTATGTGGAACTTATTTTGCAGAGCCGGACACCCTTGTGTTCTAACATCTTCTATGAAGTATTCGGAGGAGGAACCCGCCTTGCAATGCCGAAGACAATTTGCGCGCCGGACTCGTCGTCATTGAAGCCTGGTTCAGGGGCTACCGAGGGAGTCCTGGATTAGGGGGTGTCCGGATGGCCGGACTATGACCTTTGGATGGACTCCCGGACTATGAAGATACCAGATTGAAGACTTCGTCCCGTGTCCGGATAGGACTTTCCTTGGCGTGGAAGGCAAGCTTGGCGATACGATATGTAGATCTCCTCCCATTGTAACCGACTCTGTGTAACCCTAGCCCTCTCTGATGTCTATATAAACCGGAGAGTTTTAGTCCATAGGACGAACAACAATCATACCATAGGCTAGCTTCTAGGGTTTAGCCTCTCTGATCTCGTGGTAGATCAACTCTTGTACTACGCATATCATCAATATTAATCAAGCAGGAGTAGGGTTTTACCTCCATCGAGAGGGCCCGAACCTGGGTAAAAACATCGTGTCCCTTGTCTCCTGTTACCATCCGCCTAGACGCAGAGTTCGGGACCCCCTACCCGAGATCCGCCGATTTTGACACCGACACCCTCCCTCTTCTACTACTTTGCTTCCCCTTCCGCAAAGTAAATCTCAAAACCTTCATCACTCCCGCACGCTCTCCTCCTTCCTTCTGCACACAAACACAAATTCGAAATCGAATTCGCGTCACCGAACAAACCGCCACCGCGTTCCCCACCCACCCTCCAATCTGACATACACACAGCCACACACTGCCCGCGAGAACACCAATAACCTCGCCGGCTGCAGCGACTGACGGCGGCAACTTCGACAGCGGCGGCGGAAATCGCAACGAAAAAAGAGCAACGACACAATAAGCGGATGGAACCGAAGAACACCGCACAACTAATTGAAGGTAATTATCATTCTATCCCACTCCATTCCACTGGGTAGATCGTAGTGATTTTTCAACTTCAAGGAGCAGCAACCCTAGCCACCGCTACCAAGGAGTTTTCGAATAACCTAAAATCAATTTGTCTAACAAATTGAACTGACGGAGAGATGAGATTTAATAGAAATGCTACAGCTCTCTGCCCTGGAATTTTCGCCATACGATAAGTGATCAAAGCTACTGAACCTGAAACGTCACTAACTAGAATACGTCAGTAGATCCAAACCCCGCAAGCATCCTGAGAGGCCAAAACCTGAAAACCGTATGACATTTTCTACATGTTTGTCCCTTCAATGTAACCGTTTTTCAAATTAAGTGCCTCTGGTCTGAAAAATCGTGAACACAGAATACCTGTACCATGTGCTTCTAGTGTAAAACAACCCGTGCCTCTCTATACATACAAGTTTGTTTTCACACCATGTAGCTTTTTTTCTGCGACACTCAACTCTGCTTCTAACACCTGCCCATTTTTTTATGCAGCAATGAGAAATCCTCACGAAGAAGCTAAAACCCAGCAAAATACTGACGAAGACCCTACTGAAGAACATGCAATCCAGCAAGCTCCTGCCAAAGGTTTGACCAAAAGAGTCCACTGCCTATCTGCAAAAACCTGTATTGAGACATTAATAACTTAACTGCTATCCTTGACAACAATAACTTAACTATGTCTAGAAATAAAACTACCTGCCACTTTGGACAAACATGTAGAAATATCATCTGCAGAGTGCATTTTTGTCTCAGAAAATGCTTCACCCTAACTTCACTTACCCAGCTCCACTCATAACCATTTCAATCCCCTTATTAGCTCAATCAGCAATAGTAGAAATAACCTTTCTTAACCCAAAAAAGAAAACTAAAAATCCCCTTTTGGGAATTTCACATTCCTTATGCATAACCGTCGAAGATATATATTTTAAATGTATATAAATTATTTTCGGACACAAGAATATCGTTTTTCGTTACCTCGTAATTATGCAGGACACAAAGACGGTGATATTCACAGCACACAAACACAAAGCATGTCTCCTTATTCATCAGAAAAGGACACAGAACAGACCATGAGGAACAAACCACCTGCGGCAGAAATGGTAACTTACACCAGGCTCAACAGGAGTAAACACCTAGCAACAAGCAAAAAAAATAGAAAATCAGATACCAGCACTATTTTTACTCCTGGAGCAAAAAGGCAAAAGAAAAAGGAAAATGCTGAAAACATCGTCGACACTGGTACCTTGCAGCATCAACCATTACCTCTAATGGTACTCCCGCCAACAGAACCAACCGGCACGAAGAAACAAGCTGAATGCAAGAAGAAAAACAAACGACAAAGGGTAGAAAAAGAACAAAACGATACCAACAGCAAAGGTTCAGATACCAATGACGACGACGATGATAGACAACATGATGCAGATTTCATTCCTACATATGACGATGATGCCGAAGAGCACGACAGCGACACAGAACATGACGACGATGTAAAAACACACTTATGCACTAATTTTGAATACCACTAGGGATCTAACATTCCTTTCTAACAAAACCCTTTCTTTTTTTTCTTTTGAAACAGCCCAAATCAGGTAAGAAGGACAGAAAGAGAAGAAAGACAAGCGGGAAAGAACTGGTAGTACCAACAGTTGACGAAGAACAGCAAGAAACATACGAAGAGAAATGCCAAATCAAGGCAGGGGCAGCATTCGCCCGTGTCAAGAAAGCATGGAATTTACTTAAAGACCATCACAAGGAAGATATTAGGACGGCGGGATTTGGCAGCATGGAGAACTGCAAAATAACGGGCTCCATCTGCAGACCGCTTGCAGCACACATCTACGACAACCTCAACACATAAACCATGACAATAACCTTCGGTGATGCTACTGAAGACAAAAAATCAAGATTACCAAGGAAGCTACCCACAAGGTGTTTGGATACCCAAACGGCACGCAAAGGTCAGCACCAAGGCCAGAGACTAGCCCAGCTTCAATGAAAGAACTGATGTCAGAGCTTGGCTTCAAAGATACAAAATTCGCGCCAAAACAACTGTTCGAGAAGCTACAAATATTGGTGGAAATAGATGATGAAGAATCAAACAGGAAATCGTTTAAAATATTTTCCCTTATTTTTTTCCACAATGTTGTCTGCGGGTCAAGCACCGCTATCTTCGCCTGGACAGCTATAATGGTCAAGGACATGGACTATCCAGAAATGGCAAAGATGGATTTCTGCGAAGTAATCGTCGAATGTATTAGGGAAGGAGCCAAGACATGGCAGAAGCACAGGATGTTGCCTCAGGAAGAAAAGAACAAAAAGCACATCAATGGTTTGGCACAGGTACCAGTAATCATGTACCTTGACTCCCTGCTGCTGCCAACCGACACAAAAGAAATGCGAAAGATTGCAAAGACAATGGACAAAATCTCATTACCACGAGCAAACCATCTCAAAGAGAGTGACCTAGTGAAAATAGCTAGAGCAGACATGAAAACGGACGGAAAAGCACGACCAGATGACTATGAATTTGGCAAGATACAAGTATAGCTCTGTTATACATAAATCAGTACTTCCTTTTTGAAAACAGTTTCCATTCTAATCAACTCCATTCCACCGAAACGATGCAGACATGGAAAGGAACTGCAGAGAGGATCTTCTATACCAGCACAGCATCAACTTCGTCTTCAATTCACCAGATAGCAGGAGAACATCATAAAGAACAGCAACACCAGCACACAACCAAGCTGCTACCACCTCCACCCAAGCGCCGGCGCGAACCACGTATCGGCACCAGTGGAAGCACGGAACCAAACAAAAACATCAGCACAGGACAAGAAGAAAGATTCCAAAGGATAAACAAATTGTTGGAGAAAGTGTTCCATGAAGCAGAAACAGTTACCCGTAGTAACCACCAGGGCTAAACACCAATGCAACGAAAAAGAAGAGATATTGGATGAAAAAAACAAGGACAAAGTCGTGCAACAAACAATTGCCCTGATGGATTCTCTAGAACAACTCAGACAATTTTAGGACATAGTTTGCACAAGGTACCTCACAGACAATGCGACCCTGCAGACGCTAGAGCAAGCAGTTCCAGCAGCATCAAGTAGACAAGTCGATGCCAGCCGCACGAATGAAATAGTGGCCACAACAGAACAAAGAGAAAGGAGAAAAGGTAAGAAAGAAGAAGAGGACGAAGAGAGAAAGAGAAGAACAAAATCAAGGAATGTGGGCATTGACAAGAAGAAGATAAAGCGGCCAAAACAGGTAAATAAATAGTAATGCATGGTGCCATCCGCAAGCAAAACCCTGTTTTCATACCTCAACTGAAAAGAGTTGTGTCAATGCTTTCAGGAACGTACCAATAGCACACCAGGCCAAGATGAACTCCAACAGCAGGATGGCGTCAACAACCCCAAAAACAAGAATGAACGCAATAAACAAAGCAACCTCACAATAGACAGTGCTACAACAACAACTACTCCAACACAAGCACAAGATACGATCGACGTCAGAACCAGTGAAGAGGTCAGTATGAACATCCATTTTTCCTTGCAAAACTGGACAGAGTTATAAGTTAACTGACAAACCTTCAACAAAATATAGGCTCAGCTGGAGAATAATCAAGTCAGCAGTCCCGTCAACCAAATGCAGGAGGCTCACCCACAATCAACCGTTAGCATAACAAACGACAAAGAAGAAGAAAACAACAAAGAGGAGGTAAAATTCCACAGCCCACTACACCCCACACCGGAAACTCATAATGGCAGGAAAGAAAGTGAACCACAAAGTCATATTGTTTGAACTCCAGGTATCACAATCACTGCAAGACCAAGAGACAACCAGTTTTGAAATTGAACCCCATAGTGAACCTCAAACAGACGAAGGAGTCACAGAACAGGAAGTTTGTGCACAAGAGATTTCCAGTTCCACGACATTGCAGATCACCATCACGGGTACAAAGGAGAAAACCCAAGACATCCAAGCCAATGAGGAACTAGAGACTGTTATACTTGGCAAAGAAACAGTCGATGCAGGCACAAATAACCCAGTCATTAACACAGAGGTAAAAAATCAACAACAAACCCTTTTCAAACCATTTATGATGTCTGAACTACGTAATACACCCCACCACCACAATACAACAATTATAAGGCATGTCTGACCCTTTTCTTTGAGCAAATGCAGGAAACAAACAAGTACATTGATCTGGAAGATCAAGAAGCAGCGCAACCAAAGGAAACTGGAAAACACACAGAACTTCAAACAACAACATCTGAAGAGATGAGGTTACAAAGCTGAGGCACAAATGAACTTCAAACTATAATTTCAATTTTTATTAAACAGAAAGAGGAAGCAAGCAAAATAACTCGCATAAACATTAAACAAGAAAAAGTAGAGGACAGAACGAGACAATGAGAAGCCGTAGTTCCAGCAGGAGACAGTCCTGCAAATCCAGAGAAAGAGGTCTTATAAAAAATTGTAACTCAACAATCAGAGATGCACCCATTTCTTAAATATTTTTTCTGTTGGTGCAGGCACAAGAAGCTCAGGAGAGCACCAACAATCAAGACCATCAAACACAACCAGAGGAGCCCAATGAACAACCCAAACATGTTCATCAAACGGTAGACAATAATGCCACTGAAGACCAAACCACCAAAAATTCAATCACCAAACAACAGCTACCAGAGTCAGCACCAGCGTCAACAATTGAAAAGGTGAAGTTACGAAACTTGCAAGCATGAAATTATAAAATTGCCGCGTGCACAATTAAATAAACTCCAACCTAGCACACATGTACTCACTCCAATGCACTCTCACTTTGCCACCTCTATATTAGAACAGCTGCAAGAAAAAAACAAGGTCACTGACAATGAACAGCAAATAAAAGAGCAAGAGAAGGACCCAAAAACACCACGCGAAGAAGATGTAGAACAATCAGCAGTAACAAGTACAGAGGTGAAAACACATAATACCTATGAATTATCTTATAGTTCAAAAATACACATTTCACATTTCACTACTTTCCTCAATCACAGAGAGAGGAGACAGATGAGGAAAAGGAGGCCAAAGAAGAAGAGCAAAATGTTCTTCAAACGGCAGACATCAACGTCAAAGAAGACCAAGCGCCAAAATATTCACTCATCGAAAAAACGGAGCAGAGATGGCAGCAGCGACAGCGACTGAAAAGGTAAAGTTACATAAGCTGATCCTGTGAAAGTATAAAATAGCTCTGTTGAAGCTCAAATGCACTGCCACTTAGCCACCTGTGTGTTTCAAAAGATACAAGACAAAAACAACGGCAGCGGCGATGAACTCCAAAAGACAGAACAGGAAGATGCCCAAAAACCTCCACTCAACGAAGAACAAGCACAACAGTCAGCAGCAGCAATGAGAACAGCAGCAGAGACAACAGAAACAGAAACGACTGAGAAGGTAAAGTTACATAAGCTGATTCTACGAAAATATAAAGTAGCTCCATGGTTGAAACTTACCACCTTTATGATTGAACAGCTGCAAGACAAAAACCATGACAGTGACGATGATCACCAAAACAAAGAACAAGACGGTACCCAAGAAACAACACCCAACAAAGAACAGGTGGAACAGTCAACATCACCAACGACAGCTCAACAGGTGAAATTGCACGAAATGTTTCCACAAAACGACAACTTAATCACAATCAAAATAGCTCAAAGCACGCAGCGAACGCTTTGCTATTTTCCCACAACAGCTGCTATAATTAAAATAAAGTAGCAAGTTAAATCATTTCAATGCTTTTTAAATGACAACGCAGAAACACGAAGAAGGCAACCACGAAGATACAACCAATGAAGCAAGCACACAAATTGTTCTAGAGAAAGAACCAGAAACTATCGATGAAAACCCTACACCGTCGTACGATGCCAATTCCCCTTGCAGACAGGTCAGTGCCATCCAGGTTGAGACTGAAAAACAAGACGGAAAAAACCACCAGCAAGACATAACAGTTGACAAGGAAAAACATGATGCCAAGAAAAGCACATACGACTCAAATAATGATGGATAAGAAGCTGAACAAAAGGGTACAACGCAAAAAGAAGAACAAAACATGCCGCAGGAAGCAGAAGAAGAACAAGAAAGGAACAACACTCGACAGGACTATCTTCCAGCATCGAAGCAGACAAGACAATAGAAACATAATTGCTATCTTGTGATCTGTGTGACTTGGAATTATTTATATTAAATTCAAAATCATCGCAGGCACAGTGGAGAAAGGTGGCAAAGATAGTGATTCCGTCAACAAAGCCATCGAAGACCTGTACAACGTTGTATGCAAGCCATGGACAAAGAGAGAAATGTAAGTTCATGCAACTAACACAGAAAACATTCTTACACACGATCATTTTGATTGTATCATGTGTGAACCAAAACATTTTTCTAAATATACTTTGCAGGGATCAGCTTTTCATTACAACGGACAAGTTTGATGTAAATCTAGGACATGTCTCCGAAAGCTTCAAGATCAGTAAATCAGTACGCACCGAAGCAATAGAGCCCATGCTAACAATCTTGAGAGAACAACTCAATGGCACACGGAGAAAGATTCTGTCGTTAAGCAACACTGTAAGTAAATATCATGGCAAAAGAATCACGTTTAAAACACTATATATGACTTTATAAATAGATAAACTTCCACTACTAGGGAAAACCTTATACACAGAATCTTACCAGTAGCGTGTGTTAAAATGAGGCAGCAGCGCGTCTGCCAAAACCGCGCTACTGTTACCCCCTTAGTAGTAGCGCAGCGGGAACTGAACGCGCTACTACTATAATTGCCACACCGTTCCCGACGTGCTAGATATAGTAGTAGCGCCCTTCTAGAAACAGCACTACTACTACCGATTTTAGCAGCAGTGCTTTTTCCCTTCCCACGCTACTGTTAAATCTATTCTCACCTAACCCCCCGCGCGACCTGATTCCCTCCTCTTTGTCGGTGTACTAGAGTAGGGGTACCCTAGTATCCCGAACTTGTGCACGGGCAGTTGCAGCACCCCGCGGCAAGGCTTGTCGGGCGACCGCCAAGGTCCTCCGTGGTTCCCTTGGAGCCATTCAAGAACAAAGTATTCAAGCCAAGGAGACAAGGCCCCGGCAAGAGGAGCTTGCCGGGAAGGCCAACCAAGGCATTTCGAGGAACTTGCCACGACACGCCACGCGTCCCGGCAAGACCCGGTGAGCGACAAGCTTCCGGACGCGACAAGACAATGGCCGCGGCAAGGCGCTTGCCGCGGCAAGTTATCACTCTGCACCCACGCTCCAGCGCATCCACCAACGTGTCGCCCTAGGGCCTTCCCAGGCACGCGTGGCAGGAGGCTGAGCAGCCAGCGGTGCGAGGTGGCAAACGACGCTGACAAGATTACCATCGTGGAGAACGGTGGAGTCCCTGACGGTCCTTTTTTGCACTGTTTGGGCGACACAGACGGGCATTTAATGCCTTTGTCCCCTGCCGTCAGGGTTAGGTAGGATGCACTGTGCAGGTAGCTGTACCAACCACAACTCCTTTTCCATTTTTACCCTCGTCTGCGTCGCCACCTGTCGGTGACCACTTGAGCGTATAAAAGGAGGCCCATGCGCAACGTAGAGGGGGTTCGAACCCAGAAAATCACACACGCTCGGTCTTGTTAGCAGCTAGGGTGTACTGTAGCACTTAGCGCTCTTGAGCAAGAACACAATACAATCAGACAAGCAGAAGTAGGAGTATTATCTCTCCGGAGAGCTCCGAAGCTGGGTAAACTACTCGTGTGCTTCGCCTCGATCTGCTCTTCGTGCGATCTCCGCCCCCCGCCGAACCGAAAGGGGCTGGGTCCGCCGGTCCCATAGGTGTTCGTGGATCAGTTTCCCCGACATCTTTGGCGCGCCAGGTAGGGGGCGTCGAGGTTGTGTGAACCTGATCCGGCGTTCACACGAGCCAGATCTTCTTCTTCATCGACATGCCACCGAAGAAGAAAACTTCGGCGGCAGCTGCTCCGTCCACGTCACTTCCACCACCACCGGAGCAAACGGGTGGTGGAGTAGACGCCGGCGGAAGAACGGACGTCGACGAGGAAGCTCACGATGCTGCCAGGTCCAAGGACAAGGCTGCACAGACCTCGGCGTCCGTACATGTACCGCGCCCATCTCAGGTGGCGCAGGACCGACAGCGTCATGGTACTCGCAGTACCATACGTTTGTTCGGCCAAGATCAAGCTGGTGGATCTCGGGGTGCTCAAGACCAGCATGCATGCCAACATGCTGGCACGAGCGAGGCACGGTCGCCTGGACAGGATACTGCTCCTTCTAACATAGTTAGGAGTCCGAGCATATCCCGCTCCTCGCACCGTTCGCCACTGCCACCCACTACTCCAGCAGAAGCTTTGGCGCGAGCTCAACTGCTCCTGGATTACCCTCCAGCGGAAGACAAGATCGACCAATGGAGGGCCACCATTCAGAGTCTCATCGGCTTTGCCAACGGCGACACTCCGCGGCAGCCAAGTGCATCACGGCCGCGGCAGGACTGCCAGGCACGAGCCGGTGGCGACGAAACCGGTGAGGGTGCAACCACCATGCACTCTCCACCCCGAAGGCCAAGATCGCCGACTCGTCGGATCCACCTCGACAGCGACTCCACCGCATCATCAGATCCACGAGCTCACCGCGATCAGCGCCAAGTTCTTCACGAACGACAGCAAGAAGACGCTCGTACTCGCATCGAGCGCCTAAGAGAAGCGCGACGTCAATCCGACAAGCGCGTTGGGCCTTCTGTTGACATGCATGCGCCAGGAGAACCAGGAGACTTTCCGTATGCGGTAGGTTGCCCTGCATTCACTCGTGAGTTGTGGCAAGTCCAGTGGCCCAGCACGAAGAATTTCAAGCCAGATGTACCAGAGAAGTACGACGGCAAGTCGCATCCGTCGGAGTTCCTCAGCATCTACACCATCGCGGTGCAAGCTGCTGGGGGGCGGGACGACAAGATCCTTGCCAACTACTTCCCGCTGGTGCTCAAGCCCAATGTCAGATCCTGGCTCATGCACTTGCTGGACAACTCCATATCCTCCTGGGCTGACCTGTGCCATCAGTTTGTCGGCGCCTTTACAGGCGGCCACAAGCCTCATGGCCAAGAGAGCGACCTTCATCTGCTCGCCCAGAAGGAAGGAGAGCCCCTGCGCAAGTACATTCAGAGATTCAGCCGTGTACAGCACAATATCCCAGATGTCCACCCTGCTGCAGTAATCAGCGCGTTCCATCAGAACGTGCGAAACCGCAGGATGCGGGAGGAGATGGCGATGTGCAAAATCAGAGACATCAGTGAGCTATATGCCCTGGCCGACAAGTGTGCACGTGCTGAGGAAGGGAGGAAACTCCCCGGAGAGAATACAGGAGCAGGGGGATCTGATAGTGAGGAGACTGCCCCGGCAAGGAAGAACCGGCAGTGGAGCAACAGGAAGAAGAAAGGCAAAGAGGTGCTAGTCGTTGAGCAGTCCGGCAAGGAAGCCAAAGCTGGTAGCTTCAGCAAGGAGGTTGCCGCAGCTGTGGCGGTCGCCGACAAGCAGGACGGCACCAACAAGCAGTACTGCAAGATCCACCGCACCAAGGGCCATGATCTCCAGAGCTGCAAGAAGGTCGAGCAGCTTGTTGAACAGCAAAAGGCTGAATACGAGCGACGCGACAAGGAGAAGGCCCAGGAAGGTGCTGGAGGATCCGGCAAGAAACGTCCCGGCCGAGGAGGACGCCGCGGCAAGGCCAAGCAGCGGCAAGGAGACAGACCTCCCCGCGGCCGCGACAAGGATGAAGATGACGACGACGCCGCCGCCACCGGCAGATGCATCCAGCGACAAGCAGAGGACTTCACCGGCAAGCTCTAGTCCCGACAAGGATGGATCTGCGCAGGAGCATGAGAAGATGCAAAAGAGAATGGTGTAGCGCCCAGTTTACTTTGTCAGTTCCCTTCTGCAGGGGGCTAGGTCAAGGTACTCTGGTATGCAAAAATTGCTTTTTGGCCTCCTCATGGCCTCGAGAAAGCTGCGCCATTACTTCCAAGCACATGAGATCACAGTTGTCACTCGTTTCCCGCTGAAGAGGATACTGCAAAATTCAGAAGCGACAGGCAGGATTGTCGAGTGGGCACTGGAACTGTCAACCTTTGGCCTCAAGTTTGAGAGCACTTCAACTATCCAAAGCAGAGCATTGGCAGAATTCATAGCAGAATGGACGCCAACACCAGATGAAGAAATTCCAGAAACGAGCATCCCCGTCAAGGAAGCGAGCAAAGAGTGGCTGATGTACTTTGACGGTGCCTTCTCGCTGCAAGGCGCCGGTGCGGGCGTGCTACTTGTTGCACCCACCGGAGAGCACCTCAAGTATGTAGTCCAGATGCACTTTCCCAAGGAGCAAGCCACAAACAATACTGCAGAGTATGAAGGATTGCTTGCCGGTCGCAGGATCGCAGCAGACCTTGGGATCAAGAAGCTCATTGTCAGGGGTGACTCACAGCTTGTCGTCCGCCAAGTGAACAAGAATTATCAGAGTCCGTTGATGGAAGCTTACGTTGATGAAGTGAGAAAGCTGGAAGAGCACTTTGACGGCCTGCAGATGGAACATGTTCCAAGAGCTCAAAATAACATTGCCGATGGCCTGTCGAAGTGCGCTGCACTTAAGTTACCTGTGGAACCAGGAATCTTTGTGCTCAAGCTGACTCAACCATCCGTAACACCATCAATTGGACAGGGCAAAAAGAGGAAGTTGATTTCTGATGACTATTTTCCGGCAGAGCTCCCCGAAGCCGCCTCCAAGAAAGTCCTCAAGATCAACACCAAAGATGCTGAGGAGCAGTCTGCTCCGGCAAGCCATGGGGTTTGTTCCGTTGAAGCAGACGCTCCCGGCAAGCTTTGCTCCGGCAAGCTTGCCGGGGGACATCAAGCTCCGGCTAAACCACAAGTTCTTGCCGTAGAAGCGGATGTTCCCGCAGCAGCAGATGTGCCTTTAGTCCTTGTTGTCGAGCCACAAGCTCCAACATGGGCACAGCAGATTGTCCATTTCCTTCACACAGGAGAACTTCCCGAAGAGCAAGAAGAAGCGGAAAGAGTAGCCCGGCAGTCAAGTATGTACCAGTTTGTTGACAACACACTGTACAGAAGAAGACTCAACGGCGTGAAATTGAAGTGTATTCACCGGAAAGACGGACAAAAGCTGTTGGCAGAGATACATGGAGGCATATGTGGTCACCACATTGGCGCAAGAGCACTTGCCGGCAAAGCGTTCCGGCAAGGTTTCTTTTGGCCGACAGCCCTCCAGGATGCAACTGCACAAGTAACCAAGTGTGAAGCGTGCCAGTTCCATTCCAAGCAGATACGCTAGCCAGCTCAAGCTCTCCAGACGATCCCTTTATCCTGGCCATTTTCAGTCTGGGGGCTCGACATCCTCGGCCCCTTTCCCAGAGCTGTCGGGGGCTTTGAGTACTTGTACGTTGCAATCGACAAGTTCACAAAGTGGCCGGAAGTGGAAGTAGTGAGGAAGGTGACAACACAGTCAGCAGTCAAGTTCTTCAGGTCGATTGTTTGCCGTTTTGGGATACCTAACAGGATCATCACCGACAACGGCACGCAATTCACGAGCCGCACCTTCATGCAGTACGTCCAAGATCTTGGCGCCAAGGTCTGCTTCGCTTCTGTTGCTCATCCGAGAAGCAACGGTCAAGCGGAGAGGGCAAATGCTGAAGTGCTGCGCGGGCTCAAGACCAGAACTTTCGACAGGCTGCACAAGTGCGGAAAGAACTGGATCGAGGAGCTGCCGGTGGTTCTTTGGTCGATCAGGACGACGCCAAATCGAGCCACTGGCCAGACACCTTTCGCTCTAGTTTATGGAGCAGAGGAAGTTCTCCCCACGGAACTCGTATACGGGTCACCTCGAGTGCTCGCTTGTGATGAGCTTGAGCAAGAGCAGCTGCGACAAGATGACGCACTGCTCCTTGAGGAGGATCGTCTTCAGGCTGCTGTACGAGCTGCTCGATACCAGCAAGCTTTGCGCCGCTACCATAGCCGCAAAGTTAATGCCAGAAGTTTTGAGGAAGGCAACCTTGTTCTTCGGCGCGTTCAGTCCGCCAAGAATTCCAACAAGTTGACGCCGAAGTGGGAAGGCCCTTATCGGGTGAAACGAGTCACTAGGCCTGGCGCTGTCCACCTTGAGACCGAAGATGGCATTCCGGTGAGCAACTCATGGAACATTGAGCATCTTCGTAAGTTTTACCCGTAGGGCGCGGTTGCCGGAACCCGTTCCGGCAACCACCTTTTGTACAAGTCTTGCCGATGTTGCATGTAATCCTTTGTACAAAGCCGGGCCCAGATCCCGTGCATAAGTAAAGCTCATGTGCTCCGCACATCTTGTCAATTTCATGCTATCTACTTTACTTTTGCATGCATTGTCTGACATTTTGTGCAGCACCTACCCCCGGTAAGCAATAACGAGCCGTAAGGCTCCATATCTTTATTTTCTCTTCTTTCTTTTTCTCAAAAAGGAAAGGAAGGTTCCCTCGCACACAAGTTTGCCGGGGGGAGAGGAGAAGATAATGGTGTGGACCAGGCATCGTTCAAGGAAGTTTTGCCTTACCGAAAAGCAAGCGACAGAAAAGCTAAGTTGCCAGAGCTTGAGCAATCAGTTTTAAATTTTTAAGTTATCTTCCTTGAACGACCGTGCTTTGTATGGAAAACCTGTGCGCGGAGGAACCAACTCGTAGCTAGTTGCGCCCTTACTTTGTTTCGAGTCCGCTCAACAATTTAAGTGAGCTGCGACTGGCTACGACAAGGTTTCTTGTCGGTAGCGGCACCGCCAGCAGGCTGCTGACGTCCCCCACTCAGTGCTCGCGGCTCAGGTGCCTGCGCCGGCAAGTTCCCTAAAAGCGTAGGGCAGAAACATACAAAGGAAGGAATCAAGTAAAGGAAATAACATAGCAAATCTCTACCCAAAATAGAGTTATATTACAAGATAGCTTGTCGCAGCTCTAACAGATTGTTCTCATGACATGACTAGGAGCGACAAGGAGAAAGAGAAAACGGGCAGCCTAATCTACGCGATCGCCCTCAACCCTCTTGATTCCGCTCACCTTGTCCACAATGGGTGCGACAAGGGCCTTGAGCGCTTCCAGATCAGCATCCGGCGGCAAGGACTTGAGGACGTTGGTGAAGTTGAGGCCTGGGTTGCGGAAGGCCACCTTCATCAGCACCTTCTAGAGAGCTCCTGGGTAGATCTTGCGCGACTCGTTGGCCAGCTGCTTTGGGATCTTCTCCCGAAGTCACTGGAGAGCCGTCGCCACGCCTTTGAAGAACAAGCTGAGCTTGGCGCTGGGTTGGAGGTGCTCGTCGGAGGAGTACCCGAGATCCTCCATCCCCAGTTGCGCCAGCTCCCCGTCGATGGCGGTGGCAAGATCCACAAGACCCTCAGTCCAGTGCTCCACAGTCTCCGTGAAGGCGTCGTGGGCGGCAGCAGCATTCGCCAGCAGCGCCTCGTCGGCCTTGATCTTCTCCGACAAGGCCACCTCCCGCTCCCTGGCGCCGTCCAGCGTCTGAGTCAAAGTAGCCAACTTCAGCTCGAGATCCGCATTGGAATCCTTGGCGGTGCTGAGCTCCTTGCTCCTCTCAGCGAGAAGACCCTGCAGCTCACCATGAGCGGCAGCGTCCTTCTCGCGCTCACGCTTGAGCACGGCAAGCTCCTCGCCGCTCGCCCTGAGATCGGCTTCCAGCTGCGCCACTTTCGTCTCCAGCTCCTTCTTGGCGGCCTCAGCAGCTGCGGCGGCATCCCTTGCCTCCTTGAGAGCCCCGCCAATTGCTTGCTCGTGCGCGGCAAGCTCTTCCTCGTGGCTGTCAAGGTTGACCATGCGCTGCACCAACTCTCCTTTCTGTGCAAATAGATTTTCGGCGACAAGCCATTGCTTCTCTTCGACTTCAGCCTTCTCGAGGAGGAAGGCTTTCCGCTCCTCGAGAAGTTGCTCCCGCTCCTCCGCCAGGGACCGGAGAGTTTCTTGCCTCAGACCCCGGAGCTCCTCCGCGCGCTTCTCAATATCCACTCCCGCCTTCGCGACAAGTGCCTCTCGGGACGCCAGCTTGGCTTGTCGGGCGCGGTAGATCGACAGCAGCTTCCGCAGCAGCCGCTCCTCCTCAGGCTCGTCGCTGCTGCTGCTTGGCGCGTCGACCAGCGCCAGCCCAGCGGAGGCGAGCACCTCTTCGTCAAAAGTTTCTCCTTTGACCGGCGCCCTGGAGCTCGATGCCCAGGGGAGCTTGATGAAGACGCCATCGCCGGCCTTCAAGTAGGCGCCGGGCTGGGGCTCCTCGGAGCCTGGCGCTGCGGCAGCAGCAGAGGGATCGGCGGTCGGTGCAGCGCCTGGCGCTCCTGCGGCCTCGGGGCCGTCAGTGCGATCGCCGGATTCCTCGCCTGCTTCTGCGGCGGCAGCCTTGGCGGCCTCTTAGCCGGCAGGATCATCAGCACCAGCCTCTTCTTCGGTGGCGGCAGTGTCGTCGTTGTTGCCGCGCACGTTCTCCTCGCCGGCGGCCTCGGTTTCCATCGGCTCCGTGGCAGGTGGATCTGACGACCGAAGAGGGGAGAAGAGTCAAGAAAATGCTCAAGAAGAAAATCAAAAGAAGAAGAACCCAAAGGGGAGTTTTCAGGAAAAAGGGTTACCTGTGCTTGGATCTGCAGTCGTGGTCTCAACCACCGGAGGATCACTGGTGCTGTCCCTTGCCGGAGAATTCTCCCTTGCCGGATAACGCTCCCTTGCCGGGGAAGCCTCCCTTGGCGGTGTAGTCGAAGCAGATAGCACTTCGGGAGCGGCCTCCGGGTCCTCCTGGTGAGGCTGCTCTGCTCCTACACAAACCAGCAGACAGATATCAGCAAAATAAGAGCACCCATGCGCGCCTGACAGCATGAAATAAACCATATACTTACGTGGGGGGCTGCGCTAGGGGCTGCTTTGAGGAATGGTTGCCGGGTCCGACAAGGTGGTCTCGGACACGTCCTCTGGCGTCGTGGTGGGGTCGTCCTCGATGACAATCACCGGGGCCTTGGCTCTCTTCGCCGCTCTCTGGGCCAGAGTTCTGAAAAGGAACAGGTTCAGAGTACAGCAAATCAGACACGAGACAAGACAGTAAAAATTGAAGAACTACAAAGTACAGCATGGAATCTTACTCTTCTTCTTCCTCGTCGGAGCTGGCCGCGGAGAGATCGAAGTCCGGCTCGCCTCCGGTGCGACGAGGCGGAGGAGTAGGCTCCCTTGTCCGCTTGGCAGGAGCAGTGGCGGTGGACCGGGAAGACCCAGCTTCGGTTGTCGCAGCGGTGTGAGGCGCTCCCGTGGCAACAGTGCTTGCCGCGGTAGAGCGTGTCGCGCGGCTCGGTGGCTGTTGACCCGTCTGCCGCCCCGCTACGTCCGAGGCCTTGTGGAGACGCCTTCTTGGCGGGGCCGGGGGCTCCGCCTGCGGCAAGCTGTCCGAAGGTTCGGGTCCGACGGGCTCTCCCTCGTCGGGCTCGCTCGGCTCAGCTTCAGGCCCGGCAAGCTCTTCTTCGCCGGCGAACTCCTCTCGCTCGGCAAGGCTTGCCGCCTCTGCTGCCTCTGCCTCCTCCCCGGTGAATCCAAACACGCCCGTGGCAGCGGCTGCTGCCGCCTCTTCCAGCCTGGTGGCGATGCGCTACATCTCCGCATCGGTGGTGTCACGGGTGAGGCTCTTCTGCTCATCGGCACGGACCGGCACTTCTACCAAGCCGTCGAAGAACTCCTGCACGATGGCGTCTGCCGGCTCTTGCCAAGTTGGGACGATTTCGTGCAAGTCGCACAGCGGCATCATTGCGCGGATGCGGTTGAGCGAAGAATTGTTGCACAGCGGAACAACATCCCGCGGCAACATGAACGGATGATGGGGATCGCGCTTGAACAGCTCCAGGAGCATCGCGTCCAGCTCCAGAACAGTGAAGTTAAAGTTGAGGCCCGGGCGCAGCCTCATGATATCCGCCGAGTTCTGGAACTCCCAGGCGGGTCTCCCCCTCTCCTGCAGGGGGGCGATGCGGCGGCGAAGGAAATCTGCGCCAACTGCGCCTATAGTGAGCCCGGCAAGCCTGAGGCAAAGGATACGGGTGATGGCAATCTTCAGCCTATCATCTTCCGGGGCCACGTTGCTCCAATCGTTGCCACGCACTACTGGGGCTTGGCGCAGGGCGGTAAATGGCTGCGGGTTCTCCTCGACAATCCAGCACCACTCTGCTCTGCATTCTTCCCATTTGCTGCGGAGCTCTCCCTCCAGATAAGCATCCTTCTTGCCAGTTCTCGAGATCCAAGCAATCCCGCCGGCAAGGGGCTCTCCACTCTCTACTCGGGGCATAAAGAAGTGGCGGAAGAGGGCTACGTTTGGATGGACTCCGACAAAGTTTTCGCACAGATCTGCTAAAACTGCCATGGTCAGGACAGCATTGGGGTGAAGTCAAGGAGGCGGAACCCGTAGGTGTTCACGATGTCACAGAAAAATTCAGAGTAGGGCGGGCAGAGCCCGCAGTAGAAGAACAGCGCGAAGAAGGGATACCCGTTCGGAGCCAGTCTCGAAGCGGTGGCCGGGAGTACCTTCGTACGCGGATGCGCTCGCGTCTCCGTCGACCAGAAAAGGTAGTAGTACTCCCTCAGCTCCTTTGCGTCAAGCTGAGGGGGGAAGATGGCCCGCTCCTTTCGCAGCGCCGCGAGCCGCTGCGCCTCGGCCGACTTCACGCCCTTCCCCTTGTCGGCTTTCGGAGCCATGGCGGAGGTGGCGGGGGAGATCGACGGCTTTGGTGGCGCCGGTGGCGATGGGGGCGGAGCGCTGCTCTCTTTCGGCTTTGAGAAGAAGGGGGGAGCGGCGGAGATTTTCGAGAATGGAGTAACAACCGGCGAAGTGGGCAAACTGCCCCTGTTTCCCCTGCTTATAAAGAAGGAAGGGCGGACGTTTTGCCCTTCCGAATAAAGAAACCACCCACGATCTCTCCCACGATGCCGCATTCAATGCGTGCCGTTCGGCGAGGGCGCGGTGGATACGGAGTAAGATACGGCATGACCCCCCCGCGCGACCTGATTCCCTCCTCTTTGTCAGTGTACTAGAGTAGGGGTACCCTAGTATCCCGAACTTGTGCACGGGCAGTTGCAGCACCCCGCGGCAAGGCTTGCCGGGCGAGCGCCAAGGTCCTCCGTGGTTCCCTTGGAGCCATTCAAGAACAAAGTATTCAAGCCAAGGAGACAAGGCCCCGGCAAGAGGAGCTTGCCGGGAAGGCCAACCAAGGCATTTCGAGGAACTTGCCGCGATGCGCCACGTGTCCCGGCAAGACCCGGTGAGCGACAAGCTTCCGGACGCGACAAGACAACGGCCGCGGCAAGGCGCTTGCCGCGGCAAGTTATCACTCTGCACCCACGCTCCAGCGCATCCACCAACGTGTCGCCCTGGGGCCTTCCCAGGCGCGCGTGGCAGGAGGCTGAGCAGCCAGCGGTGCAAGGTGGCAAACGACGCTGACAAGATTACCATCGTGGCAAATGGTGGCGTCCCTGGCGGTCCTTTTCTGCACTGTTTGGGCGACACAGATGGGCATTTAATGCCTTTGTCCCCTGCCGTCAGGGTTAGGTAGGATGCACTGTGCAGGTAGGTGTACCAACCACAACTCCTTTTCCATTTTTACCCTCGTCTGCGTCGCCACCTGTCGGTGACCCCTTGAGCGTATAAAAGGAGGCCCATGCGCAACGTAGAGGGGGTTCGAACCCAGAAAATCACACACGCTCGGTCTTGTTAGCAGCTAGGGTGTACTGTAGCACTCAGCGCTCTTGAGCAAGAACACAATACAATCAGACAAGCAGCAGTAGGAGTATTATCTCTCCGGAGAGCTCCGAAGCTGGGTAAACTGCTCGTGTGCTTCGCCTCGATCTGCTCTTCGTGCGATCTCCGCCCCCCGCCGAACCGAAAGGGGCTCGGTCCACCGGTCCCATAGGTGTTCGTGGATCAGTTTCCCCGACACTCTTCCTCCCCCAATTCACCACTCTCTCTTCTCCCCCTCGTCGCCACCGTCTCGCCGCCATCTCCCCCGACCCCGCCTCGCGGCCGTCTCCCCCGACCCCGCCTCGCCGCCGTCTCCCGTGGCCCTGCCTCGCTACCGTCTCCCTTGACCCACCTCGCTGCCGTCTCCCCCGACCCCGCCTTGCCGCCGTCTCCCCCGACCCCGCCTTGCAGCTGTCTCCCCCAACCCCGCCCGACCGCGCCTCGGTGCAGCCGTCTCCCTCGACCCCATCTCTCTCCCCGCCCTCTGTAAGCACTCTCCCCTTCCGATCCCTCTTGTTAATTTGCTTAGTATGAACCCTAGCTATTTAGTGCTAGTTAGTATGAACCCTAGGCTATTTTTAGTGTTAGTTAGTTAATTTAGTGTTAGTTAGTTAGTTAGTATGAACCTTAGCAGTAGTTCCTACGTACTAATTAGTTAGTAAGAACTAGGTACTAATTAGCTAGGTACTAGTTTATTTTTATTTATAGTAAGTTTATTTTCAATAAGAACTAATTGAATTAATAGAACATGTTAGTAAGAACTTGTTGCTATTTTTTTAGTTAAAGCAATTTTTCCCGCATCGACGTGGACGATGCCTATCCCGCATCCTCGTCATCGAGTCGGTGGAGGATGACACCTGCTTGACCAGATGGGCCATGTCCGGGACTGGGCTCCGCCGGGGTGGTACTGGGAGGCGCTACCTACCGGGGGGCGCAGGTTGGTGAGGAGCCAGCCTGTCATTGACCCGAACCTTCTTTGGTGGCGGTCACGTGGGCCAGTGACGGTCCAGAGGCTCGAGGACCCCGCGGAGGTGGTGCGTCACCGTGTCAGTGAGGAGGACGCGCACTTCTGTCGCTACTTGTTTGCGTTGGAGCACAGGTTCTCCAATACCTGGCAGGTTCTCCAGGGATCTCACTGGAGCTATGATCCCGTGATGGTTCCTTCTCTGTGTGTGTCCACCGCCCGCGCCGATACCCGTCGTGTGCTAGGGTTTTAGTTGTATTACTGATGTTATATGTATGACACTATTCGGGATGTATTAGTGATAATATTCGACGATGTACGAACACGCATGAGATGATTTACTTTTGCTTATTCAATGCATGCTAATTTGAGTCCTATAAGATATTTTGAAATGTATATCTAGTGTTGCTCAAATATGATATGTGCTTGCCCAAGTGGCCGGTCATGTTTGCAGGTTACACCTCCGAGTGGCCTATGTTTTGCCGGAGTGTTGATTCATTTCCGTTCCGGCAAATTTCAGGCGCTCGATATGTCCTATTTTAGCAAGGGTCATGCCAGATTTTTCCGTGAATTTTGGCATGATTTGTGCCAGAATATCTAGGAAATATCGAGTGCCCCGGATTTGTGTGTTGAGTATCCTGGTAGTAGTCTTTGATCGATTTTCAATTAATGTTTTAACGATGAACATAGGAAATGTCTGACGACGAAAAGGATTTCGGTATTTGCAAATACTGCGAAGACGAGCGCGGCCTGTGCGACGAAATCTTCCTAGATGAGGATAGGCGCTTCAGCATCAAGCTGGACAAGAACTTCGAAGTGGATATAGTAAGTCACAACGACAAGTCTTTTTTCGTAATTAAGCATGACATATGCTTCATTTTCTTCAACTTATAATTTGTTTTTACTATTCTACTAGCGTATCCCCTGCCATGCAAGAGTTTTTGTATTGGATCAGATAGGTGCAGTCGTACTATGGAGGTAAAGAAATTTTACTTGAAGACCGAGCATGGTTATATTTTCCACACAAAATTATACAATTCAGACGACTACACCTATTTTGGACGCAAAACATGGCGAGCACTATGCAAGACTTATGCATTTGACCCTGATATGGTTATCACCTTTGATATTCGTCCGGAAGATGATATTGAAGGTAATACCGACATCTGGGTCGATGTGCAGACGCCTCCAGTTATACCAAAATGTGAGTTTCTCAACCATATTTATGTCTTTGATATTGTTTATTCAAAAATATTTGACAATTAATTTCTATTGATAGCTTATTTCGGTGCAAGGAAACATGTCCAGCGCTTGGTAGACAAGACCGTATACTGTGCCGGGGCTGAACTCAACTACGAGGAGCTCAGTCATTATGTTTCATGGCTTGCGGATCTTGATACTGTCAAGACAAATTTTCTTCCTGCATTTAGAAATGTTAGTACTGAAAACATGCGACTAATAGTGTTCATACTGAACTACGGTCACATCTATTTAGGAAGGATGGTAGGATTTTTAATATTTTTCCTCAGTGCATCTTTTCCATACATTATTTTTAAAGCTAAACTTCATTGCTAAGTATGTTACCATACGATGTTCTTCAACAGGGAGTCCCGATGAATGTTGTGCCTTATGGGATCGAGACTAAAGGTACCATGAGTATTATTAGCTTACGGCCAAGATATCCTACAGATTACTGTAGTGCATTCAAGATTAGCAACGGATGCTTAATAGTGCCAGACTGGACCAAATATGTGATGGGGGGTGCAGAGAAGTACTAGGGGCAGCAAACAGAAGCGCATCCCACGATTAGGAGACAGCTTCATCTGCATGCTCCAACTTGATCAAGGAGGAGAGCTACACATATTTTATGTAATTTTACCTAAGAGAGAGCAGCAGGAGTGATTAGCTAGCTAGAAATGAGTTTGAGGATGATGATGTGCTACACTATTACTATGATGATAAAATAGCTAGTGTTGGTGGTAATGACTATGATGATTATTATTAGCTAGTGTTAGTGGTGATTAAATAAATAATGTTGGTGGTAATTACTATGATGATGATTAAATAGCTTGTGCTGGCAGATTAGATTCAAGTGGAGGCAACATGTGGTGCACATCGAAAGTACTACTAGTCCAAACTAGATCAAGTTTGGATTAGTAGTATACATTTGACATGCACCACATATTGCCTCCACTTGAACCTAATCCGCCTTCATTTGACACACTAGACATAATGATGTAAACCTCATAACTGGTATTGTACCAATATTTGTACGATGGAGAGAAAACCGCATAAATACACTAAAAATAAAAAAATAAAAAATGAATACTAGTAGCGATGGAGAGAAAACACGCTGCCACTAGTTTCATTAGCAGTAGCGTGGGGGTGAACAAACGCTACAACTATTTGTCCTAGCAGTAGCGCGCGCCGGCACGCGTTACTGCTAAGCAATAGCTGTAGCACCTTATTAGTAGCGTGCCAATCCGCGCTACTAGTGAGCACAAAACCAGCGCTACTGCTAGGGTTTTCCCTAGTAGTGTTCCCCTATAGCTGAACTGACAAATTTCCTTTGTCTATCTGTAACGAAACAAGCAGCACTCAATAAGGGAAGCCGACGACGAAGATCCAATGTGCTACCAAAATAATGATCAACAACAGAATAGAAAAAAATTACTATTGCAAGGCTTATATCATTTTTCAACATGAAAGAAGAAGAAAAACTGCAAGATTATAACATGGTAAGGAGATCAGTTGTTTTGTTACAGTTTACGTATATCCTATGCAAAGTTCTCTTTTTATTTTATGTTTCTAAATATAAGAAGATTTCCAAATGTTTTCTTTTTATTTTGTGTTTTGCAGTTCCTTCTACCATGTTCGTTGAGCGGGTTTGAGCAAGATGAAACTATAAGTCATTACTTCACCATCACAGTTAACATGCAAAAACAGCATTTTGAACTCCTCGACTCTTCAACTGCATATCCAGGCACAATAGAATTCTTCAACAATGTAACCAGCAAATTAATGAAAATCTGGCAGCACATAAGCACAGAGCTACAGCTTTCAGAAAAAAGCATCGACCATTACAAAAAGGTCAGACTGCAGGTGCCACTTCAAGGAGAAGACACGTAAGCACTTCCAACATCTTCACTTATTTCTTTTTTTTCAATACAACATTCAATACTACAATTACTGAAATAATTTTGTTCTTTCGTCTTTTTAATACAACAATTACCACTACCATTGCTCAAACTTTTCTCTTCTTTCCATTTCTTGAATGCAACAATCTTACCAATACCATTCATCTAAATGCAGAATGGACTGCGCATTCTACATGTACATGAACCTGAAGCACTACTCCAGTGATGGAACAACAATAACCTTAAAGCCAGAACAAGTACGAAAGTTGAGGAAAAAGGTTCTATATCAACTAATTAGCCAACACAGAGGGAATACAAAACTGTCACTAATCAAGTGTACAACAGGTAAGTCTTTTCAGAAACTAAATCTTACAGTTTCGTAACACTAGAAGAAGTAATTTTTTTAATTATTGTTTCATAGATATGCTAAAATATGAAGTAGATATGGAAGACAAAGAAATGCAACAAGCAGAATGTTGCGTACTAGAAGAGTTTCCGCCAACTACCGGGCCAAAAGAACATATTATGCATGCGGCAACCACACAAGAGCATGAAGTTATTGATATATCCAGTAAACGCAAAGATATTATGGATGACAGCAGCCACGCCGTCGCCCAACAATCTTGCACAGTCCACGAACAAAATGATCCACCAATAGAACCAGATCAACCACCACCAGACGACAAGATACCACACCATGCCGAAGAGGAAACAGACAAGCAAAATATCAACAGCAATATCACGACCACAGAGAAACTGAAACAAACAGGCACTGATTTAAAAGAGGATGACAGAAGCAACGACGTACCAAATACACAACAATAGGTTTCCGAGCAGAAGAAACAGTCTGTTCTTCTTCAAGAAGAAACAGGCTCAACAAGCAATCAGCAAGGCACCTCCAGCACCATCTCTTTAGACTTCCTAAAACCAAAAACAATGGAAAAGCAGGAAGAAATTGACGAATTTCTTTCAAGCCTTAACCCACTACAACTACAGGTGTACAACGACCATATAAAGATGGGCTCTAACTTCGATTTAATCAAAACATGGCTGACCGAGCATGAAACCTATGAATTCAACAAAAATCTCAAACCGTATCTGACAATCTTGCAGCAAGAGTCAGGAGAACATTCAATGCCTCAATCATCTGAGAACAGCTCAGACAAGAAAATCTCGGTCAAGAAAAGGCCGGCAAATCCTTCAAGAAGCCTCCTTGGAGAAATCAAGATTCCTACATTTGTCCTAGGAGATTTCAAATTCATGAACAAAGCCAGAGCACTCCATGAATACCTATTCAGCAAAGAAGGACAGGACGAATGCGGAGAGTAAGTACTTTCTCTTGCATAAACAAAAAAACAAACAAATGTTGCCCCTTTTTAAAATAGCCTAACTAATGTATAAACTTTTTCTGCTTGCAGTCTAAACATTTATATTAGCTCTACGCGACCCGATTGGATTACAGAAAAACAAATAATGGCACAGCTAATGAAAGGAGATGATGGACAGATGGAGGGCTCCATCGCAAACGCATTGTTCGACGAATGGACATCGCAGCAACAATACAACACAACCGATAAAGCCATACTTCCTGTAGAATTTGCAAACGTATGAAGTCCATTTTGACAAAAACACTTGCATAATTTCAGTAAATACAAAGATTGAACTAAAAAGTAGAAAACTTTTTGGTCGCAGGTCGTGCTCGGTGTTAAAACTGGAGAGGAAAGAGGACTAGCAGAATTCAATGAGGAAGAAACATTGAAAGAGTTTGCACCCCTTGTAACATGCAAGGAACTTTTAAAGAAAAAGCTGGTAAGTTAATAGAAATATAGAAACATAACTCATTCTTCCTAACTTTAACTCACTCTGTCTCCAAACACTGCAGATTATGATACCTCACAACACAGATAAACCCTACACACTGTACGTGCTCAACAAGTATACGAACTCCATCGCCATACTTGACTCACTGAATTACAGACACGGAGATGGAAAAAAACATGGAAAACACACCATAAGGACCACCAAGAACTGGTATGTCAATTCAACCTTGTTTTCCAATTAGTTTTCCAATTCCTGCATTCCCTTTATTAATGGCAAAACCCAACAATAACACAGATTAAAAGGATACACGCACTCATGAAGAAGCATTACGGCGAAGCGGAGCTATAAGACAACAGTGAACCAAACTGGTCGAGGATAGCATAAACACCTAACAGAGTTTGCGTGCCAAAACAGCAAGGTACCCAATGCGGACACTTCATGGCTCAATTCGCAAAATACTGGAATGGCATTGAACTCATAAAAGATGATGAGGATTTCGATGTAAGTGAATAGTACAAGAGCAACAATTTTAATTTTTACAAACATCACTACTTGAATACTTCAATACTCCATGCAGCAAAGCAACATAGATGCCGAGTGGAAACCAGAGTTCTTTTTTACAACCATATTTGATGAAACAAACAAAGTAAAGTGGGAGCAACTACCTGGAAGAATCAAAGAATTCAAACCAGAAACTTCAAAGTTCTTCTCCACCAAAAAAGGTAAGAAAATCATTTCTACTTATCCTCTTTTTTTGTAATAACCTACACATCACACGGTGTTCACCAACATCTTTCGTATCACGAGAGCTTACATATTACATATCTGCTTCCGTTGACTAAAACAGATGAAACAAAAAGGAAAAAAAGACAAAGCACCAGTCCATATCCAAAACATTCTCATTGCTTCCAACACACAAAGGAGGCGTCCGACCTCTTCCATCTAGTCATGAGCGACAGCTGGCAGGAGAAATACAAAAAGTGAGTTGTTTTCTATTGCACCTCAAAATAGTTAGACAAAGGCCAAAAATAATGTAAGAATCTGTTCTCACTAACCGTCACCTCCAAAATTATTTTATCTCCCCTGTCACGGCAAAACTATATTTAGACGCATCCGCAGGGACAGTGAAAGCACGCAACTTACTGGAGCCCAGCTGAAGGCAGTATTTGGTCCAAGACCAGCACAGACGAACAAACGACATCATATGGAAAAATAGGATCCTCGATGACATAGCAGAAATCTGGGAAAGCAGACAAGAATCAAACCAGAGTGACAGAGTAATATTAGGCCCAAACTTTGCAGAGGTAAACTTTTAAAAAGCAATATCTTGTGAACATTGCAACAACTACTCTTTTTATATTCTTATACGGCTCTTTTTTCTAACAGTTTTTTTCATCATAAATATTGTTTGCACCATATATTGGATTTGAAGAAACAAACAACTAGTATTACAAAATTTAAAAATGAATTGCAAAAAACAAAGAATCAACTGGTTCCCATGTATCTCAAGGAAAATCAACGGAAAAAGCTCTCAATAGCAAACATGGTAACAACCTATTCTACCATGACAAACTCAGAAAATATGTGTTCTATTAAATTACTTTATATTAAACTGTCATCTAAGCAACAAGTTTTTTGTACGCAGATATTCATTCCAATGGAGAAGCATGACCGCTATGTACTATATGTGCTGGACAAATACAAACACAAAATTCACATTATTGATCCTCGAGAAACAAATCACGAGAAATTTGTGAAAGAAAAGATACACATCGACAAATTGACACCACAAGAAGCAAGCCGGGTACTTCAGAAAAATGAAGATGCCAGAAAAGAAAGAGAAAGATAGTTTCAGGAATATCATGTTCATAAGACGGCAATCGTAAGCATTTATACATAACAATTTTTTCAGTTTTACAAGTTGCAATATTAAAATAATTAATTACAAAATACAATATTCCCAGGTACCTAGGTTTAAAGAAGTCTTCAACATCATACTAGGACAAACAATGAATGCCAAGGGTACAAGATGGCAGACTCATACTGTGCAAGATGTTCCAGTCGTAGAAAAGGGAGAATCAACATTTGCTGTTTTAAAGCTTGCATTCCTCTACACTAGTAAAAAGTTTGTCGAAGACCTGGAAGATTTGACAGTAATTTTATATCTATTTACTTATAAACAACTTATATGCAGAAACTCTAATGATATACTTCTCTTCTTGGCAAAATTTCACAGGATGAGGTCGAAGACTGGAGGGCGGAGGCAATGTACATTCTCTTAAATAGCGAGATGAATCAAGTCAAAGCTAGTGAAATGGGTGAAGAGATTAGCAAGATCTTAAGAAAAAATGAAGACTAAAACTTTTGATTTAGCCCGCGAAGCTAATTCTATCTAGACGTGACAAAACAGTTTGTCAATAACGCACATTTATATATAATGTAGTTAGAAATTGCGTGTTCATGTTGAAAAAAGAACTATTTCGACAACAGTGTGTCTTACATCATAAGAGAGCGCCAGTAAACTATAAACAACAATGCCTCTTCTTATTTGTACAAAAGCAGTGACACCCAAAACGAACCCTTACGCGTGACTCTGGAAAGCACCGTCCCGTGCCTCCAGAGGCGATATGGCCTCGTGCCACCAAACCCTGGGTCACCATGTCTCCGGGCAATATTCATACACACACATACCCTTACGCGTGACTCTGGAAAGCACTGTCCCGTGCCTCCAGAGGCGACATGGCCTCGTGCCACCAAACCCTGGGTCACCATGCCTCCGGGCAATATCCATACACACACATACCCTTACGCGTGACTCTGGAAATCACCGTCCCGTGCCTCCAGAGGCGAATGGCCTCGTGCCACCAAACCCTGGGTCACCATGCCTCCGGGCAATATCCATACACACACATACCAAGAGCGCCTCAACCGTTGCTAGCTCCTACGCACACGTGACTTCACATGCTTCAAACCCGTGCCTACGGAGGCAACATAACAATGTCTTTGTAGTATGCACACATGTGCATACACACACAAACCTATATATCGTCAACAAAGCATAACTCTTAACCAGACGTGACTGCACAATCTTCAAACATGTGCGTTCCGAAATAAAGCAGCTTGCCTTTAGCACGACTTGCTAGGAGGTTCCCTCGCACCGGAGGCACCGTGTCACACCGCGACGAACCAGCACGCTGCACAAACCAGCACACACTTCGACCAACACACACTTCAACCTATGCCCCCCCTTCAAGATGTTTATGAAAATTAAACGAGATGAAGGCAAGCAGGAGGTTCCCTCGCGCCGGAGGCGCCGTGTCACACCGCGACGGACAATGCGCCGCACGAACCAGCACACACTTCGACCAACACACACTTCGACCTATGCCCCCCCTTCAAGATGTTTATGAAAATTAAACGAGCCGAAGGCGAGCAGGAGGTTCCCTCGCGCCGGAGGCGCCGTGTCACACCGCGACGGACAATGCGCCGCACGAACCAGCACACACTTCGACCAACACACACTTCGACCTATGCCCCCCCCCTTCAAGATGTTTATGAAAATTAAACGAGCCGAAGGCGAGCAGGAGGTTCCCTCGCGCCGGAGGCGCCGTGTCACACCGCGGCGGACAATGCGCTGCACGAACCAGCACGCCGCACGAACCAGCACACACTTCGACCAACACACGCTTCGACCTATGCCCCCCCTTCAAGATGTTTATGAAAATTAAACGAGCCGAAGGCGAGCAGGAGGTTCCCTTGCGCCGGAGGCGCCGTGTCACACCGCGACGGATAATGCGCCGCACGAACCAGCACACACTTCGACCAACACACACTTCGACCTATGCCCCCCCTTCAAGATGTTTATGAAAATTAAACGAGCCGAAGGCGAGCAGGAGGTTCCCTCGCGCCGGAGCCGCCATGTCACACCGCGACGGACAATGCGCCGCACGAACAAACACGTTTTTCTTCAATTTAGTAAAGTTATACACCCGTGCCTCTCCTAGTGCTCACCTGTGCCTATAAAGAAGTCACACGATTGAACAATTCTGAAGACTGCGCTTTTACAATAAAAAGTTGCTTTTTTCGTTACTTGAAAGGTCACATATGATAGTGTTTGTAGTCCCCGCCCGTAACTACCACATAAATCTCCATTACCCGGAAATATAATGGGAACAGAAAGGGAAACATGAAAGGGAAACAGGGAACCAAGCGCGCGAACTGGTATTTATTTTTGTTTTCGCGCGAAAAGGGAAAACAAAAAATGTGATAGTATGAGGGTCAAAGTGCAAAACGTACGAAACCACAAACCGAAAAGAGAAAACCGAAAACCAACCGCGCCACCTGATTTTCCCTGGCGGGAACACTCCGCGCGAGACACTTGTCACGCGCGGGACGCTCCCGAACCGCTCGTTACGAGCGCTCCGAAGGAGCGCTCGTTAACTAGTTGCTCTCGTGAAAAGCCGCAACCAACACGAGCCAGGCAGACAGCGGCCGGGGGAAGACAGAGGAGAAATCTAACATTACTCGAGCACACATTTTTGTACTATTTGGATATTTTTAAATCTGCCTTGGCCTGAAATGATAATTGGCGTTAATAGACTTTGTCGAAGAAAAAAAAGGCAAGGCACCGAGGCAGAGATCGGGACGACGTGGTGTTTCCGGCAAGGCCGAGCCGGAAGTGACTCGGAGATGGGGATGAAGCGTCATTCCTTGCAAGACCAACCCATAAGTGACCTAGAGAAGGGGACAACGTGGTGTCGACGACCAAGGGGAGTCTGAGGGTTGACATGTGCGGATGCGAATGCCGCCTCTATGGGAGTGGGGTCAACTGACCCCCAATGACTTTTGCCAATCCTTCAATATATCTTATTTGTAAAAGTCTGAAGTGTTTGCTTATTTGTAAAAGTTGAACCCAATGTAGTAGAGATGACACCATCAGGTTTATTTTCTAGCTTCGTCCTTGTATGTGGCATCGTCATCGGCATAGGGGAAGAAGGGGGAAGGCAGTTAGAAGGATGTCTAGGGTGGCGGTGCAGATGGATCAGCCAGCGCGGCATGGCATCCCAACACTAGTCATGGTTGGTGGTGAAATGTGCGGTTCAACTGGAAGCGGAAAACGGGTCGACGGTGTGCTCCTGATGACGGACAAGAAGTGAGGACAAATAAAGCGAGGCCATTTTTCTCTCATGTTTCTGACATATAGCCTTGATAATTCAATTTGGTGACCAGGCTTATCTACATCCGGTGAACAGTAAAATCAAAACAAATAGCAGAAAAAATTAAAAAAATCAATTATTTTTGTGGTGTAAGATGCCCTAATTTGTGATGTCCATGCAAAATTTCAGGGTGTTCACAGATTCAAGGAGCTCGTGGCAAAAAAGATAAAATCGGGCATGAACAGTGTTGTTTTCAAAAGTTTCTCGGACATCCAAAATTTGTGTTTTTGCCACGAGCTCCTCAAATGTCCAAACTTTATCAAATTTTACACGGACATCATGCATATGAGCATCTTGCACCACAAAAAAAAAAATTGATTGTTTCTGAACTTTTTTGCTCTGCACCCCAAATAGCCTGTCCTTTTCAAACTGAACCTTACATCTTTAACAACAGAAAATGCAACTGGAATCATGTATGCTTAATTGTTTATTGAAACGGCTAGGTGATCACACAGATCGACACAAGCACTACTTGCTCAGATCAACCAAAGATAGATCCTGCTATCATCCGGAATTCCTGATACTGGAATCCGGCCACAAGATATTTTGGGAAACCTAAAATCAGAGCCTTGAGGGCGGCGGGGCGGGGGCGGGTATGGGGCAGCAGCAGTAGAACTTCATGCCATGGAAGGTGCAGAACCCGCCGTCGGGGTCTTTACCCAGCCCTATGCTGAGGCAGAGCTTGGTGCACGTCGCCGGGGTGCACATCTCCGTCATCTCCTGGCACTTGGGGTCCAGCGGCTGCACCTGCGCTGCATAGACACACGCGCCGCCAAATAAAATCATCAACATCGGTCAGACGATCTACTGATCTCAAGTACGTACGCATATATGCATGTATGATCGAGGAAATGACATGGACGGCGGTCGGCCAGTCGGATACGTACGTGGAGAGTCGTCGTCGTCACCGGCGGAGCGCCCTGCGGCGGCGAGGAGAACAACGAGGAGGAGGAAGAAAGGCGCCGATGATCTTGCAGGCGGCGCCATGGGAACGTCTGTTACGCTCGACAGAGGATTTATCGTCTTGATGAGTAGTGATTGTGATGAGCGTCTCACTTGGCGCGTTTATATAGGGCTCCGCCTGCGCACTGCGCTGGCGTGTGGGTGTCAATCCGTGCGTGATTGCACCCAGAGATTGCTCTCCTTCCTAATCGATGAATCCTGAATCAAGATTTGCCGTGTGCATCACTGCTGTATATGTCATGTCGCAATTAGCGCCAGCCACGGCGGTATAATAATTAATGATATCAAGATCGGCAAAAAAGGAATGGGAAATGGTATAGCTTTCTGTAAAAAGCTGGCCTTCCCCGGGTGTACTACCTATGATTGGGCGGGTCGTAACACCTGCTCCCTCCGTTTCTAAATATAAGTCTTAGGTTTCAATACGGACCACATACGGTGATACGGAGTAAAATGAGTCAATCTAAAGTATAATATGTCTATACATCCAAATGTAACCCATATTAAGAGGTCTTATATTTAGGAACGGAGGAAGTACGTGCGTGGCATATTGGGGTTTGACGGGCTCAATTATGGTCCTATAGACAGCAGATGTGTCTAAAAAAGACAGCAGATAGATATTATAGAAAGAGAAGAATCATTCTGAGCGAGTACATAAGAAGCGATCCACGTTTTCATTGGTTACAGGGGAGGACCAAAGATCTTGCTTGGCAGAGCCGCTAGAAAAACTCAAAAGAGAAAGAAGTCTAGTTAATCTCTTCATGGTCGTTCCAAGTTCGAAGTACCTTTTGGCCAAAGAAAACGGTACCCCGCTTTCTGACACGATTGCTTCTTTATTTTTATATTGATAGATACTATGGGGTTGTAAACAAAAGATAGATATTTCCGCAAAAGAGATGCAAAAGATATCCAGTACTCTTGTAGCACCCACAATATTTCGTCTTTTTAGAAGTTGCTACAAGCCAAAAAACTAAATTATCCTAATATTACATGACCAAACGTAAGTATGTGCCGCGAATCAACCTGTGGTTAAGTTGGTTAGGTGGACAGTGGTATCCCCAACCCACCAGGGTTCAAATCCTGGTGCTCGCATTATTCCTGGATTTATTTCAGGATTTCCGGCGATGCGCTTTCAGTGGGAGGAGACGATAATATGCCGGCTCGGTCTTTCGGAGGTGCTCATAGGGGTAGGGTGTGTGTGTGCGTTCATAGCGATGAGTGTATGCGCGTGTATATGAGCGCTTGTGTCTGTACTGATGCTCAAAAAAAAAACGTAAGTATGTGTCTGAAGAAAAATAGTTCATTGTGTTAATGGACCGAAAGGAACTAGCTACTATTTATAGCATAGTTATCTTTTTTTGCTTCTAGATTAGGCTTCAAATTTGGGTTTATTTTTCTCTCATATATGGCTGATACATATATATCTATATCGTTATGTATGTTTGATTTTTTTGGTGATCATTAGATCTGTTTTTTTTTAATCTGGGAGTACCAGGAGCACCTGTATCCTGGGAGTACACGATACGGTCGCCGAGATTATCTATATCTACGTATATACCACTATAGTGTATGGGTAACACATCGTATGAACCATTGTATCCTCCCCATCGGACGGCTCTCATTATTGTTTCAAAATTGAAGAAAATGTGGCACCACACATGCCGTTAGATCTCTCAATCCTACTGCCACAATTTCAAGGATTCGTGACGGGTGAGCCAACATTCTGACCAAAGCTCTAGAACTTGCGTATGGCTGGAGCTTGGCAGACTGCTAACGTACACCCATGTGATTATATCTAGGGATCCTCTATCCATTAGGTACCTGAAATTTCTTTTGCCATTATTAGTCACTTTTATCAGCAACCACTAGATTTTGATCCAATGGTTATAGATCGCGATATTGTTCATCTACTTCCTCCTCTAGAATGCCCCCAGTCTACTCGTCCTAACCGTCGGCCTCCACCACCCATGGCCGGCAGGCGCTACCGCACACTGGCTCGCTGCCCCATTCTGCCCTCAACCTCCCCCTACCAACGTTGCTGGGCACCGTCCCGGCTATCCCTGTAAGCCCGAGAACCACCCATGAAAATCTCCGGTGATCCCCTGCACCACCCCCCCCCCCCCCCCCCCCCCCCGGCCATCGATAGTGATGTTGTGGCGATCCCCTGCACCACCCATGACATGATGAGGCTAGTTCTTCTTGGGCGAGATTGTTTCTTCTTCGGCGAGGTCCAACCAAGAGGGAAGGAAGGAAAAAATAGTGAGTCACACAAAAAGGAATTTCGGGGACCTGAGAAATAACAAATCCATTATATCTATCTAGGAAGATGTAGGAGCAGAATGGTACTTGCATGCATGCATCATACAGGCCTTTCATCATCTTATTTTTTTTCTTTTTTAAATGAAAAAAGAGCATGGCATTGGGGAGGCCAGTTAGAATGCACACACACATGCAAAGAACCACGGTACAAAGTCACTACTATTTTGCTCTTTTTAATTTGTTGAACTGACTGTTGTAAGTCAATTTATGAGCACCCATGGGGCAGAGTGCACAAAAAACATAAGTGGAATTTCTGACATGACAATAGGAGCAGATAAAAGATATGAGTGGTTATTATTATATCAAATATCATGTTTTCCCTTTCTTCCAATATTTCAATTTTGTGTTTGAAAAACTAAAGGATTTCAATGCGCCTCAAGAGCCTTCTTTGACAGAAAAAAGACTTTGTGCAATAAGCTTCCACAATTTTGCACTAGAATTTTAACATTCCATTATAATTACCACTTAGTATGATGATTTGGTATTACACCGTAAGCTTGACGTGCAAAGGGTGTGCAAATTACTAGTATATCATGTTTGTATTGATCACGTCTACTTTCCATGCCCTACAAAAACTAAACAATTAACAAGAAAAGTTTTTAATTTAAAAAAAATCACTTGACCTCTTATGCTTACTAGGAATAGTATGTGCAATGCACATTAATATTAGTCAAGGTATAAATTGCACATTGATATTTGGTAGGATATAATTACTTGGTTAACATTGATGTTGATATTAGGTAACACATAAATTGCAAGTTTATGTAAAACATGTTTAACGCTAAATACCCAGACCACTGCTTAACGGGTGAGATTTGTTGGATCTTCATAACTTTTTATATTAGGGTACAGATCAGTATAGAAGGTCGTGTTGGGTTGCCTGCATCGAGCCTAACCAGGCCCGTGTGGAAAGAAAGAAGCTTGTTTTGTTGCCCGATTTCACTGTTGGGCCTGCATCGCACGCTTCTTAAAGCAACCTAGAGCCTGGTTCGCTGGAAACGCTCTAATCGGCAGTTTCTCGCGAGCCAGGCTGAGGCAAGCGCAAGAGAGCGGGCCCTTGCACGAGTGGAGACAGGAGGGATGCGAGGTGATTATATGAGTTCTTCTTCAACCTCTAGTAAGCTTCTATCTAATCTCCTCCCTCTGATCTGCACAACGGTGCTTCGATTCGAGGTAAACTCTACATGAAAAAGATGCACCTCGATGCTACGATTCCATTCAGGCGATCGGTTTGTAGTTTCGTCGGTCATAAATTCTTAATCTCGTGTTCCTGTTTGGAGCTATTCTAGACGAATTTTGTCAGATTCATCGTGCACGATCGATCATTTAAAAAAAATTGACCAACAGCCTAATCTCGCAGTTCCTCACAACATTCGTGTTGTAAGTTTTTGGTTTCGACGATCGTATCTTCATCTCTCTTTGCACAACAGTCTACTGCACTGATGCCGTCATGTCGAGCTCCTCTGTCCTCGGATCAGAGCCCTCCTATTCGTCCCTCTCGACGTCGAAGCCCTTCCCCTTTATCTCCTTGCCCACGTCCTACTACACTAGAGTAGTTTTCGGCGTCGCTCATCTCGGCCTACTCTCTGTCGTCCTCCTACTGCACTCACGCTGCAATGGCCCGCACACTGCTTTCTTGTGTCCTCTATCTCCGTGCACACTCCAGTTCGTCGCATCGCAGACGGGGTCGATCATCTTTGCCTCCTCTCTCTCGCCCTACTACACTGGAGTCGTTTCTGGCGTCGATCATCTCGGCCTCCTCTCTCTCGCCCACTGCACTGACGATACCATGACGCGAGCACTGCATTCTCCTTCTCTGTCGACTGTCTTTGCGCGAGCACCGCAACTAGTTCGCCGACGGTGTCGCTCATCGTGCCGCCAACGGGGTCGCTCGTCTACGACTCCATGCTCGTCATGTCGGACACGGCGCCACGGCCACTATCCATCGCAGTCGCCATGGTTCAGCGCACATTGCATTTCTTCTCCCTCTTCCTCTGCTAGCTCTTAATCCTGTGTGCTAAGTGCAAGTGCTAGCTCTTAATGATACCTCATGCGGGCAACCAAACCACGTGTAGTTGCATGCGCCGAGACAATACAGGCAACCAAACAACGTGCCAAAGTTGATAACTTGCAGATGTCCCATATGAGGCTGTTTTTTCAAAGCCAGGCTGAGTTGAAATGTGTATGCAATGCAGCTACTGTTCACTACTGCAACCAAACACGCCCAAAGTTGATCGACGCATTCAAAGTTATTCTTTTGGCAAGAACACTCAAAAGTTTCTTAGTTTCTTTTTGTTTTGGAAACACAAGACGCATATCTGCACTGCCCCAGAAGGCCAGAACAATCTTTATTGCCGATCGACGCGTGTACTCCGATCTCTGTCCACACCACGTTTGCAAACACACATGGACGAGCGATCCATCTCTTACACGCACGGGTGAAGAGGTACATGGCTAACTAGGCTAAACCGATCCGGTCTGACGGCCGGAGGAGAGGCGGCGCGCGCGCAGGGGCGGCGGCATGGGGCAGCAGCACTCGAAGTGCAAGTCGTGGAAGGAGCAGAAGCCCCTCGCGTTGCCCAGCCCGATGCGGACGCAGTGCTCGGTGCACTTCTCCCCGTCGCACGGCACCATCATCTCGCACTTGGCCCGGTCCGTCTCCGCCGGCACGACGTCCGCCGCCTTCTCCGTCTCGCCGCCTACACGCACGGGCACGGCTACACACGTCAGGACAACATAGAAACAACATGTGGTAATATTACGAGTGCATCGTTGTGTCCGGTATGTAGCTGTGAACGAACGTGCCTGAGATGGTATGCTGTGACGATGCGTAGCAGCACGAGGCCATGAGGAGGGCGGCCGCAAGGAGGAGGAGAGCGGTGCTGGGACTGACCATGGCCATTTTCTTGGTGACGGTCGTCGAGAAGAATGGTTCTACTGCTAGCTCGATTGTTTGCTGTGTCTGTATCGTATGGTTGGACGTACGTGGTGGTTATATAGGCGAGTGAAATTTTGGTCGATCTGCTATCGTATCGCTTTGGTGAATCCGGAAATGCAGGATTTACTTGTGTAAATGCATGATTTTTTGGGATTTGCCTGGTAAATGCAGGATTTGCTTGTGTAAATGCAGGATTTTTTATTTTATTTTTGCTAGGGATCTACCTTCGAGTGAATTCTTCTCCGAGCTGATTTGCACGATCTTGTTCACGCCAGCGAAAATCTGCAAGATTTTACAGAATAAGAACGAATAAAACCAGTTTCACACTTAAATAAAACAGTGTATACAACGAAAAATCAGTGCATGATAGACCCTTGGTCCGGGTTTAAGGGGTAGAGGGCATCCAAACTGCGTCCGTTTATACCTGGCCACGGGCATGCATGCATAGCGTGAAGGTGGCGGCTGTGGCTCCACCTATAAACCACTTATTATTCACAGATGACAACATGTTGCTTCTCAAGGCAAGTGGAGACGGCGCAAATAAGGCAAACTAGTTATTAACCATATATTGTTAGGCATCAGGCCAGCGCATAAACTGGGACAAGTCTTGTATCTTCTTTAGTAAGGGTTGCCCTGCAAGTGTCAGAGAGGAGGTAAAAGCATTGTTGCATGTTCCTAGTGGAACTTTGACTGGGAAATATTTAGGGATCCCATCTGTGGTGGGTTCTTGGAAGAATGGAGCCTTCAAATACTTGAAAGATTATTTGTGGAGCAAAGTCCAAGGATGGATTGACAAAACCATGTCCTTTGCTGGTAAAGAAGTTTTGATAAAATCTATTGCACAAGTTGTTCCTGTTTTCTCCATGTCATGCTTTGAATTGCCAAGGGGGTTGTGTGAGCATTTGAACATGTTGATTCCTAAATTCTGGTGGGAAAGAAAGGACGGCCATCACAAGCCTAACCGGGTCTCATGGGAGACAACCAAAGTATAGGGGAGGTGTAGGCTTCATGGACTTTGAGTTATTTAATCTGGCTCTACTAGCAAAACAGTCATTGCACATTCTCCAAGCACTAGAATCATTAAGCGTCAGGATATTGAAGGTCGTTTATTTCCTGCTGGAACAATCTTGAATGCAGAACTGGCCAGTCACCCAAGTCAGATCTGGAGAGCGAGTGTGGAGGGGTGTGACATACTAAACATGGACTAATTTGGCAAATAGGTAATGGAACCACAACTCACATGTGGACTGATAATTGGATACTGTATGATGTGATGATGCTGCCATTTGGCTATCGGTTTGCTAATCCTCCTATTTTCCTATCCGAGCTAATTGATCATAGTGTTGCGAGATGGGACAGGGAGAAGACCGCCGAGGTATGCCTTCCGATTGATGCCCCGGCTATTCTTAGCATACCATTGTGTACTAGTGACATGGAGGATAGATGGGCTTGAATTTTTAAAAGAATGGCACCTTCAGCGTCAGATCAGCCTATAAAATGATGATTTCTACAAAGATGAGGAGTGAAGCATGGACAGATGGCACTTCTGGCTCTTCGAGTAATGACAGAGATGTCATTTCATGGAAAATGTTATGGAAAAAGTCGGTCTCGGGTAAGATATGGATGTTTGTCTGGATGTTAGCAAAAAATTCCCTTCCAACTGAGGATGTGAGAGCACACCGAGAAATGGCTACTACGGGTCAATGCGCATTATGTGGAGGTGCAAATTCCTGAAGACATTCTCTATTTGAGTGCACTATGGCAAGATGCATTTTGGGCACTTATTGATGGTGATCTAGGAGAACACTCGTGCGAAACTACGGAACCGAGTATGAAACAATGGTTGTTCTCGATGATTCATACACTCTCACATGAGTCTTTTTTCAAGATATCAGTGACATTATGGCAATCTAGTGGGCTAGGAGGAAAGTCATCCACGAACACGACTGCCCATAGATGAGCCCAAACTAATCTCCCTCCGAGCGGTTCACTGGTTGACGACACCTGGCCGGGTGTCGAAGTGGTACCCTATGTCCACCCCTCAACGGGACTGTAAACTCGGTTTTGAAAACATATTTGTCTGACTCTACCGAGTATATGTGCACCCATTACACATGGTCTTTTGTATATGACTGCTTTTCCAACTACAAGTTGTGACGAATACTAACATTGCAGCACGCCGACCCAATCAGCTACGAGCATCCACCCCCTAGCAGCATTTTTTCACTATAACAAAAGGTCTCTGCAACATCACAAGAAGGGGCTGTTTTTTTTTTTTCCTTTATTCCTTTAGGTATGTTATTGTTCACTGTCTTGGCTCGTTGCTTGAGATGTGGGGTTTGTGTCATGTTGATCTGGGTTCCTGATCGTGTGGTCTAGTCAACCATGGCGGGACTTCTTTTCAGCTTATGAGGTGATGCTGTAGGCCATTGGTTTCTTATGAGGTGAATTTCAACTAAAGGTCAAGACTAATATTGGTTTATTTGGTCTCGGTGTTCTGTTTTGCGTATTTGTTGTGACACTTTGTGCGGAAATTACTCCTTATCTCATTTAGACAGAGAATTCCGAGTGTTCTTATAAATTTTTAGACATTAACATCAACAAATATTAGTAAGCCGGAGAGAGCACAGGGATTGAACCCGCGACCATGCAGTTCGGAGTAAAGCATGATGTCCACCACCGAGATAAGACCGTTCATGAATGGTTACCTAGATTCACCGTTCACATTCCTTATATACAATAAAAGAAATTTAAATTCAAATTTGTTCCGAGATTTTGTCCTGTAATTTCTGGTTTAATGCAGTAACCACAAATTCCGATCCCCGTCCCCCCACCCCTCCACGGTAAATGTATCCTTGACAAACTGCGACAGTGAGCTCTCTTCCTTGAGTTTTTTGTTGCAGGGGATGGCTCAAGTTTCAGCGGTCGCCGTGCATACGCAACCCTCTCTGCTCAAATGAGAAACTCCAAACTATACGCCATCTGAGAATTGTGTGTGCCGGCAAAGTTCAAGATCTTCAGCTGGACCGTCCACAGAAAAAACTTGCAAGACAACTCGACCTGCCCCGGATGTTTTAGAGGATCGGCAACACCTATCCTTCTCATGCCCTATTGCTCGGTGTCGCGGGATATCGGCATTTGGCAGACCTTTGAGGTCGTTCGACGAGTTTTGGTCTTCACCGGCCCCTTCATTCTCATCGTTCTACGGAAAATTTGGGACACTAGATAGGCTATGGTTCTTCGACAACTCCATCTAGGTTCCTCGGTTCCTCGGTGACAGTTATCAACATCATTGATGATCTAACCTTATGGGAGTCAAATCCAGTGATCAAAAAGGAACACGCCCGTCTATGCCTGATATACTTTCCCCACGATAAGTGTACTTGTACACACTCGACTATCGGACTCGCCACCTATGCCGACGGCCCAGGGTCGTCGGCATAGGCCATTTCCCGTCGGCATACATCTATGCCTACGGCTGCCGTCGGCATAGCCCCGTCAGCGTAGATCACGTCAGCGTAGTCTTGTCAGACCGTCGGCATAGTTTAGCCGTCGACATAGGGGCCTATGCCGACGACTTTCGTCTGGCCGTCGGCATAGTTTAGCCGTCGACAGTGATTTTTACATGACGGCAACGGACGGCACCGTCAAAAGCGCTAACGAATCACGGGCCGCCGCGTGGCAGAGGTATGCCTACGGCAAAGCCGTCGGCATAGGTGAAAATCTATGTCGACGGCTTTGCCGTCGGCATATCTCTGCCACGTGGCGGCCTGCGGTGACTCCTGGCAGGAGGGTATGCCTACAGCAAAGCCGTCGGCATAGATTTCCACCTATGCCGACGGCTTTGCTGTAGGCATATCCCTGCCGCGTGGCAGGCCCTGGGTAGCCCTGTGCATATCTATGCCGACGGTTTAACCATAGGCATACATACGAACCAAAACCAAAAAAAATACTAGCCAAAAAGGCTAGCAATTTCCAATCCAATTATAAGACATGATTCAACAACCATGGATTTGCAAACACAGGCCATAAAATATTTTTGATGTACACAACATTTTCATTCTAAGAATCCACTAAAAAAATACTAGCCAAAAAGGCTAGCAATTTCCAATACAATTATAAGACATGATTCAACAACCATGGTTTTGCAAACATAGGCCATAAAATATTTTTGATGTACACAACATTTTCATTCTAAGAATCCACTACATCATCAAAGGAGAAGGCGGAGGGGCGGTGCCGATGGTGCGGGAGACGGGGCAGCGATGACAGAGGTGGCATGCAGTCAGTATAATGAACCAAAGATCCTACACATAAGGATGAATATGTAATATATACACTGCATCTACCAAAGGGAAATCACCAAAATGTTACAAGAAATACTTCTACCGGGAGGCAAACAAAGATTTTCATTGTAAATGATCTGATGTTCGCACTGCATAGCTGATACAATAGGATTTCTTCACATTATTCAATTACTGGGAAGGATCAATTACACATATGGATGAACTACTAGTACAGGAGTAGCTTGCTGCCAACACTACTAGCTAGCTGCCAACACTACTAGCTAGCTAGATTAAACACCAACAGCTAACAAAACCTAGCTGCAGTAACCAACAACCACAAATGAGGTAGTACAAGAGCAGAATTTAACAAGTGTGCTACTCTGAATCATCATCACTATAAATAGGAATGATCTTTCTCATGGCACAAGCACGACAAGTACAAACAAAATCACCCATGCGCATGAAACAGAGCAAGGTACTGCTATAGCAGCACAAGAGAGGGAGCTGGAGGTAGGAGATGGACTCACCGGAGAGGAGGTTGTAGTCGATGCCGAACACGACCGCGGCCGCAGTCGCGCGGTAGAGGTGGTTGTAGCCGAGTTGGACCATGTGCGGGGTGTCGTCGTGGCGGTGGATGCCCTGGTTGTCGTCATCATCCACGGAGGATGCCTGCTGCTCCGAATCAAACGAACAAGTCAGAGCTAGTGTTGTTGAGCTAGTACAGAAATTAAACAAGCTAATATAGGAGACACAGGCGTGCTGGTGCTAGTATCTACAGAAATCAATCGAGCTAGCTATGCGTGTGCGTGAGCTAGCTTAGTACGTACAGTACATGGTTGGGCTCCAAAACAAACAGAGAATGCTAGCCTCAACAAAATCAATCACAAGGTTATTTTTTTTTTGTTACTAGCATTGCTAGTTGTATGTGTTGATCCATCCGGACGTAACTAATGTTGTTGTATCTCTAGACCAAGTGCAGCAACACAAGAAGAAGAACTAAAACTGTAGAGCACATATATACATATGACGAACTACAGAACTAGCACTACATTTTGCACAGGACAGAATTAATCATGAATGGTTCTGTCACAGTTGATGCATTTGTTGCCAAAAAGAAAATTTCATCCAAACCACATACGCTGACATGAGCCGGTGTAATTCACACGTAATGTTGCATTAAAAGCAGTACCAAGACAAGTGCATCAGGTGTTCCATTTAGCACAAACACAAACTTCAGTGCTATACAAAAAATACGTACAGGGCTAGTTCACTAGTCATGCAAATTTGCAATATATGCGAACAAGTTTCAATCGATCGACATTATGCAAGATATGCCTAGCCTGGTTGCAGCAACCAACAAGGGCAATCCAAACTGAGAGCTAGCTAGCTAGGAGCAGTGGCGGAGCGTGACCAAATCTCAAGAGGGGGCCGACTTTATATAAGAACACACAATATGCATTAAAAACTCCGCTAAGTTGTACGTAGAACATATGCAAGGAGCCAAGGACAATTAGACGACCATATCATCATAAATAACACAATACAGCAGGTTCACACATACCTGAGCATTGTGGGAAGGTAAATTTTGGTGTTCCAAAAGAACAGACCACACCAAATGACCAAAAAAAAACTAAACAGAACCAACTAGCACTACTGCCAAGTGCCAACTAGAGATATGCTCTTCTATTCTTCCTACTTTTGAAATCAGCAATCATATCTTCACAAGCAATTTTTGATGCAAATTTCCACTTGCATCTTCCGTCATCTAATAAGTCGACTAGGTAGACATCAAAGTTACCAGAACATCTCAACTCGTCACAATGACATATAAATTAACACAAGCAGACAAGCAGTGACTAGCAGCAGTGGTGACAAGAACATCTAAAATCTGCACCTAGCAATAAGCTAAGAGGAGGTCAGGAGGAGTGGACGCAGACGCGCAGTGCCGAACTGCCGGCGTCATTGTGGCCGGTGGGCGCGCCGCATTCAAAATTCAGTCAAGCATGTGTATAAGTAAAAAATGCAGAGCAGAGTAGAGTAGCAGCAAATTGAGAGCAAGCCTAGGAAATCGAGGAGGACAAGGGAGTCATGGAGGGGAAGGAAAACCTCTCGCTTGAGGTTGGGTGTCGTTCCGAGAGAGAGGATGCACGCGGGGGAAGCAGGACTCCTCCTCTCCCTCGTCCCTGCATCGAGTTGCTGCTACTGCTGCGTGTGGGTGAGGAAGGTAGGCACATCAGGGAAGGGTAGGGGAACAGATCGAATAGGAGAGGGAGGGGCTGACCTTGATGGCGTCGGAGAAGGGCTGGAGCGGCGTCGTCCATGGCCTTCCCTTTGCTGTTCCAGTGCAAGCGAAACGACGGCGACATTGGCGTGCTCGATCTGGGAGGGAGAGGATACAGGTGAGTAAGAGAGGGTGGGTTGCGAGGGATCTCGGCGGAGAGATGTACCTGAGCCGCCGGAGCCACGCCGGCGACGCGGTGGCCGAAACCCTAGCTTAGGGGACGGTCGCGGGTGACTGGTAGAGGACGCGAGCGACGAATCTGCTCGGAAGGGAAGACGGAGCAGACGGAGGCGATCATGCGAGTGTGCTTGGCGTCGTCGGCAGCAGCCGGAATCGCCGGAAGCTGCCAGAATCGCCGGCGTGGGTGGCGGCGGCGGAGAAGGGTCGCGGGGAGAGAGAGAGGTCGTGGTGGGGAGTGGTGCGGCTCTGTTGGGTCTTGGGTGGGCTCTCTCTCGCTTCTTTTCCTCTCTTTTTTTAATTTTGGTGGGTGGGAGGGAAGCGGGCTGAGTGGCGCGGGAAGGCCCAAAATTTCATTTGATTTTGTATCGTGCGTGCGCACGTTTTCTTTTTCTTCTTTTCTTTTTGGAGGTGCAGAGGAGCGTGGGGCCAGCCATCCACGTCACCGATCCGCGTGACCGGGTGGTCACCCAATAGGAAGTCTTCATTTTTGTGTGCTTCTTTACGTATTTGTTTTGCTAGATTTATTAGAGTTTTTTATGAAATCTTTTCAAACTTTTTCCACACCCTCTACGAATCACAAACCAATATTCTGCCAAATTTCATGTTTTTTCCAAAAAAAATGAATTTTTTAGAATTAAAAAATTGATAAACTCATTTTGCCTACAGTCATTTGAGAAACTATATGCAAAGTGATTTGTTAAATCATATATGATGGCAGGGGCCTGTCGTGGCCTCTGCGGGGGTGGTCTACAGCGGCGTTGTTGCGGCCATGGTGGTTGACCGATCTGCACGCGGCGACAGCAAGTCTCTCCGCCGGCGGTTTGTCTGCATCAGGCTCGGGTGAGGCGTCTTCCTTCATGGCTGATACAGGTACGGGTCCCGGCTGGTTGGGGCACCCGTTGTTCCGATCTGGTGGCTCTGCCCGCTGCTCATGGGGGCGGGCCGGAGGTGCTGGCCTGCAGGGGATCTTGGCGGAGGCGGCAGGGGTGCCCCCGTCTGCGCCGACGTCGTCCCGTGCGTCGCGCAGCTACAAGCCCCACCACCGGGGGAGAATGTGTAGGTACCATCCAACCAAAGGAGGAGCAGGCCCCACCACCGGGGGGGGGGCGAATGTACGTCGGCGGCATGCCGGATCTAGCCGTTAAAATCCACGGCAAACCATACGATGCCGGAAATCCTCGGGACCTCGCACGGTGTCGTCATATGGCCCTTGTAGGGTGTGGTGAAAGTTTTAGCGCATTTCGCAGAAACCTAACCTGAGGTCGCTTGTAAATTGCATCATCTCCGACGTAGTATCTGGCTAACGAGAGAGAACGTGCCCGGTTTGTGAAGGAAGTGTGTTGCCCGTTGCTCTGTTGACCTCAAAACTTCTCGTCCTCTCAAAGGGGGCCATTGCATGACACGTGACAGTACATGGCATTTTTCGGGCCCACTTGCAATATTTGAGACATTTACTCCATCCGTAGGGTTTCAATGCGGGAAATTGCCGATCTGCACGGCGGCCACCTGAAATGATGTCCAGAAGTGGTTCATCAAATCATATATGATGTCTTTGCGGTATGTGTAGGACTAGTGCAACCCAAGGAGGGGCATGCCCCACCACCGGGAGGCAAATTTACATCGACGGCATGCCGGATCCAACCGTTAAAATCAAACAAAAATCATACGATGCTGGAAATCCTCAGGACCTAGCACGGTGTCTTCATATGGCCCTTGTGGAGTGTGGTGAAAGTTTGAGCCTGTTTCGCAGAAGCCTGTCCGGAGGTCGCTTGTAAACTGCTCCATCTCCGAGGTAGTATCTGGCTATCGAGAGAGAACGTGTTTAGTTTGTGAAGGAGGTGTGATGCCAGTTTCTTCGTTGACCTTTAAACTTCTCGTGCTCTCAAAGGGGGCCATTGCATGACACGTGCCAGGGCATGGCATTTTTCTGGGCCACCTGCAATATTTGAGACATTTATTGCATCCGTAGGGTTTCAATGCGGGAAATTGCAGATCTGCTTGGCGACCACCTGAAATGATGTCCAGAAGTGGTTTGTTAAATCACATATGATATCTTTGCGGTATGTGTAGGCCTAGTGCAACCAAAGGAGGGGGAGGCCCCACCACCGCAGGGTGAATGTAACTCGGGGCATGCCAGATCTAGCCATTAAAATCCATGGGATCATACGATGCCAAAAATCCTCAGGACCTGGCATGGTGTAGTCATATGGCCCTTGTAGGGTGTGGTAAAAAGTTTGAGCATGTTTCGCAGAAGCCTCACAGGAGGCCACTTGTAAACTACACCATCTCCAAGGTAGTATCTGATTATCGAGAGAGAACGTGTCCGGTTTTGTGAAGGAAGTGTGCTGCTCGTTGCTCCGTTGGCTATTTCAACACTTAATCACACTTGTATACATATATTAAGACACAATGCAAGTTTTGGTGGCATTGCTACCCCGAAGGCCCCCGACTGGGCCCAACCCACCACCGGATCCCCCTCGTGTCGACCTGACGCGGCCGTTTCCTCCCTCCAAGTGCCGGCGGCAGCGCCTTCCGTGAAGGGGGTCACATTTCCGGAGCCACATGACAGGTGTTTGCACCTGACACCACACTTCCAGACATGTAAGAGGACCCAATGCAAGATTTGGTGGCATAGCTAGCCCCCGAAGGCCCCTGGCCACACTCGTAGACACGCGAAGAACAATCCGTAGTGGGTTTTTTTTTCACATACTCTTGCATCTTTAAAAAATATAAGAAATTGCAATGCCTATTATATCACATGTGTCTGCACTGTGTAAAAATTTCATGAATTGATCACGCTCCGAGTGTTCAGAAATATTCATGCAACGCCAAAACCGTAGAGGGATTACTTCGATTTCATTGCCGTCCGTGGGGGGGGCTCACACCGGAGCCGCGTATTGCCTCTTCAGACATGCCACCGCACCTTAAGACATGTATGAGGACCCGGTGCAATGCTCTGGTGGCATTGCTACCCCCCGAAGGCCCCCAACCGGCCTAACCCTGGACCAATTGACCTGGAGATCTACGCCTTTGACTTTTGTTAGACGGGATTTGACCAACAGACATTTTCACCTGGTTATGATAGGTCAGCCCATAGGAACACTTGAGAACAAGGTTTGGGCCAAACCCACCATAAGATTCCCTCCGTCTCGACCCAACGTGGCCGTTTTCCCCCTCCAAGTGTCGACGGCATCGCCATCCATGAAGGAGTCACACTCCGGAGCCGGTTGCCGGGTGTTTGCGCCTGCCACCACAATCCTTGGAACAATCTGATGGATGTAGATATAAAATTTGTCTTGATTGGCCAAGGTATGAAAAATATACAAAAAATTCAAAACAAAAGGGTGTTTTCTGTAAATTTGAAGCAAACATGATTTAAGTTTGTTCAAATTTGAAAAATAGTATAGCAACATAATCCTTTCAAGATTCTGATAAAAAACCATATAAAATTTGTCAAAATCGATCCAAGTATCAATTACTTATGATTTTAACAAACTATAAGGACCTATATGCAAAAGTACATGAGGTCACATTTCTAACATACTCAAAAACAAAAAAAACTGTATATTCATAATCTATGGAAAATTCTACCCCAAGTCGATGTATAATTTGTGTATGTTGAAATTTAGATAAGTTAGATTTAAATTATTCAAATTTTAACTTTTAAAAACAAAAAAATAATTTAAAAAAAAAATGATATCTATGCCTACGGCATAGCCGTAGGCATAGTTCTTGGCCAGGGGCTACCAGGAGGCGCCACGTGGCGAGGCTATGCCTACGGCCTTGCCGTAGGCATAGATGGAAAACTATGCCTACGGCTTTGCCGTCGGCATAGCTCTGCCACGTGGCAGCTCCTAATAAAAAAACAGATGATATTTATGCCGACGGCCGCCGTCAGGGCCGTCGGCATAGATTTGACGGTGTCAGCCCGCCGTCTGTCCCTAGGCCACGAGGGCCACCTCTATGCCGACGGCCTAACTATGCCTATGGTTGTCGTAGGCATAGATCGATATATGCCGACGACCTTACTATGCCTACGGCTGCCGTAGGCATAAATGGAGCTATGCCGACAGCTTTTCTGTGCCGACGGTACTCCCCAGGCCGTCGGCATAGCTCCATCTATGCCTACGGCAGCCGTCGGCATAGATAAGGCCGTAGGCATATAAGATTATTACGGCAGCCATCTATGCTGTGACGATGCGTAGCAGCACGAGGCCATGAGGAGGGCGGCCGCAAGGAGGAGGAGAGCGGTGCTGGGACTGACCATGGCCATTTTCTTGGTGACGGTCGTCGAGAAGAATAGTTCTACTGCTAGCTCGATTGTTTGCTGTGTCTGTATCGTATGGTTGGACGTACGTGGTGGTTATATAGGCGAGTGAAATTTTGGTCGATCTGCTATCGTATCGCTTTGGTGAATCCGGAAATGCAGGATTTACTTGTGTAAATGCATGATTTTTTGGGATTTGCCTGGTAAATGCAGGATTTGCTTGTGTAAATGCAGGATTTTTTATTTTATTTTTGCTAGGGATCTACCTTCGAGTGAATTCTTCTACAAGCTGATTTGCACGATCTTGTTCACGCCAGCGAAAATCTGCAAGATTTTACAGAATAAGAACGAATAAAACCAGTTTTACACTTAAATAAAACAGTGTATACAACGAAAAATCAGTGCATGATAGACCTTTGGTCCGGGTTTAAGGGGTAGAGGGCATCCAAACTGCGTCCGTTTATACCTCGCCACGGGCATGCATGCATAGCGTGAAGGTGGCGGCTGTGGCTCCACCTATAAACCACTTATTATTCACAGATGACAACATGTTGCTTCTCAAGGCAAGTGGAGACGGCGCAAATAAGGCAAACTAGTTATTAACCATATATTGTCAGGCATCAGGCCAGCGCATAAACTGAGACAAGTCTTGTATCTTCTTTAGTAAGGGTTGCCCTGCAAGTGTCAGAGAGGAGGTAAAAGCCTTGTTGCATGTTCCTAGTGGAACTTTGACTGGGAAATATTTAGGGATCCCATCTGTGGTGGGTTCTTGGAAGAATGGAGCCTTCAAATACTTGAAAGATTATTTGTGGAGCAAAGTCCAAGGATGGATTGACAAAACCATGTCCTTTGCTGGTAAAGAAGTTTTGATAAAATCTATTGCACAAGTTGTTCCTGTTTTCTCCATGTCATGCTTTGAATTGCCAAGGGGGTTGTGTGAGCATTTGAACATGTTGATTCCTAAATTCTGGTGGGAAAGAAAGGACGGCCATCACAAGCCTAACCGGGTCTCATGGGAGACAACCAAAGTATAGGGGAGGTGTAGGCTTCATGGACTTTGAGTTATTTAATCTGGCTCTACTAGCAAAACAGTCATTGCACATTCTCCAATCACTAGAATCATTAAGCATCAGGATATTGAAGGTCGTTTATTTCCTGCTAGAACAATCTTGAATGCAGAACTGGCCAGTCACCCAAGTCAGATCTGGAGAGCGAGTGTGGAGGGGTGTGACATACTAAACATGGACTAATTTGGCAAATAGGTAATGGAACCACAACTCACATGTGGACTGATAATTGGATACTGTATGATGTGATGATGCTGCCATTTGGCTATCGGTTTGCTAATCCTCCTATTTTCCTATCGGAGCTAATTGATCATAGTGTTGCGAGATGGGACAGGGAGAAGATCGCCGAGGTATGCCTTCCGATTGATGCCCCGGCTATTCTTAGCATACCATTGTGTACTAGTGACATGGAGGATAGATGGGCTTGAATTTTTAAAAGAATGGCACCTTCAGCGTCAGATCAGCCTATAAAATGATGATTTCTACAAAGATAAGGAGTGAAGCATGGACAGATGGCACTTCTGGCTCTTCGAGTAATGACAGAGATGTCATTTCACGGAAAATGTTATGGAAAAAGTCGGTCTCGGGTAAGATATGGATGTTTGTCTGGATGTTAGCAAAAAATTCCCTTCCAACTGAGGATGTGAGAGCACACCGAGAAATGGCTACTACGGGTCAATGCGCATTATGTGGAGGTGCAAATTCCTGAAGACATTCTCTATTTGAGTGCACTATGGCAAGATGCATTTTGGGCACTTATTGATGGTGATCTAGGAGAACACTCGTGCGAAACTACGGAACCGAGTATGAAACAATGGTTGTTCTCGATGATTCATACACTCTCGCATGAGTCTTTTTTCAAGATATCAGTGACATTATGGCAATCTAGTGGGCTAGGAGGAAAGTCATCCACGAACACGACTGCCCATAGATGAGCCCAAACTAATCTCCCTCCGAGCGGTTCACTGGTTGACGGCACCTGGCCGAGTGTCGAAGTGGTACCCTATGTCCACCCCTCAACGGGACTGTAAACTCGGTTTTGAAAACATATTTGTCTGACTCTACCGAGTATATGTGCACCCATTACACATGGTCTTTTGTATATGACTGCTTTTCCAACTACAAGTTGTGACGAATACTAACATTGCAGCACGCCGACCCAATCAGCTACGAGCATCCACCCCCTAGCAGCATTTTTTCACTATAACAAAAGGTCTCTGCAACATCACAAGAAGGGGCTGTTTTTTTTCCTTTATTCCTTTAGGTATGTTATTGTTCGCTGTCTTGGCTCGTTGCTTGAGATGTGGGGTTTGTGTCATGTTGATCTGGGTTCCTGATCGTGTGGTCTAGTCAACCATGGCGGGACTTCTTTTCAGCTTATGAGGTGATGCTGTAGGCCATTGGTTTCTTATGAGGTGAATTTCAACTAAAGGTCAAGACTAATATTGGTTTATTTGGTCTCGGTGTTCTGTTTTGCGTATTTGTTGTGACACTTTGTGCGGAAATTACTCCTTATCTCATTTAGACAGAGAATTCCGAGTGTTCTTATAAATTTTAGACATTAACATCAACAAATATTAGTAAGCCGGAGAGAGCACAGGGATCGAACCCGCGACCATGCAGTTCGGAGTAAAGCATGATGTCCACCACCGAGATAAGACCGTTCCTGAATGGTTACCTAGATTCACCGTTCACATTCCTTATATACAATAAAAGAAATTTAAATTCAAATTTGTTTCGAGATTTTGTCCTGTAATTTCTGGTTTAATGCAGTAACCACAAATTCCGATCCCCGTCCCCCCACCCCTCCCCGGTAAATATATCCTTGACAAACTGCGACAGTGAGCTCTCTTCCTTGAGTTTTTTGTTGCAGGGGATGGCTCAAGTTTCAGCGGTCGCCGTGCATACGCAACCCTCTCTGCTCAAATGAGAAACTCCAAACTATACGCCATCTGAGAATTGTGTGTGCCGGCAAAGTTCAAGATCTTCAGCTGGACCGTCCACAGAAAAAACTTGCAAGACAACTCGACCTGCCCCGGATGTTTTAGAGGATCGGCAACACCTATCCTTCTCATGCCCTATTGCTCGGTGTCGCGGGATATCGGCATTTGGCAGACCTTTGAGGTCGTTCGGCGAGTTTTGGTCTTCACCGGCCCCTTCATTCTCATCGTTCTACGGAAAATTTGGGACACTAGATAGGCTATGGTTCTTCGACAACTCCATCTAGGTTCCTCGGTTCCTCGGTGACAGTTATCAACATCATTGATGATCTAACCTTATGGGAGTCAAATCCAGTGATCAAAAAGGAACACGCCCGTCTATGCCTGATATACTTTCCCCACGATAAGTGTACTTGTACACACTCTTCCGTTCATTTGAAATGAAAAAATTCCGGCGAGGAGCTTTTCCCCCTATAGTTAAAAGAAAACAGCATCGTATCAAAATAGAGGCTAGCCAGCCAGTACGGCCGAGCGATACATTTGAGTTTTGCAAACTTTATTGCTGATGGTGATACATATGGCGCGTGGTTTTCAATATCTCTCTCTACAATGTTGGTAAAAATGTGTACGTGGGCATGAAGATCCAGCTATGCCTACGTGGCTAAACTAAACCGGCCTGAGGGCCGGAGGGGGGGAGGGAGGCCGGCAGCTCGGCGGTGGCGGCGTCGGCGGCCGGGACAGGGCAGCAGCAGTAGACGTTGAGGCCTTTGAAGGTGCAATAGCCCGTGGTGTTGAGCCCGATGCGGAAGCAGTAATTGGTGCACGGCGTAATTTGGCACTCCACCTGCGTGAGCTCCAGGCAGCTGGCGTCCCTGTGCGACTTCTCCGCCGCCAAGCCTCCACCTGCACGCACGCACAAACGTCGAGACCGGCCGACCGACCACGTCAGAAAGAAAGAGAAAGAGAAAACATGTGCTACTATAAATGTAAATGTATGTAACTGAGACCGGCCGGAGTTGCAGAGCTATCTGTACCTCCGGCGGCCTGTGGTAGCCGTGCCGCGTGGCAGGACGCGACGACAAGGGCGGCGGCAGCGGCGAGGAGGAGGAGCGCCGGGAGGAGCTGGGGCTTGGGACTGGCGGCCATTGTGGGACTGGGAGTGGTCTGCTATTTCCTCTGGAGACGAAGAAGGTTGGTTTTGCTCGTGCTGCGGGCGATCCTGTTTGTGTTTGGTTTGTGATTTGGGGGGGCGTGGATGATATATACAGGCGGGTAACCGTAAATTAACTCTGATTGTGATCCACCTGGTAAATGCAAAGGATTTGTCTCTCTCTTGTGGTTAGTGTGTTGGCGCTAAGAAAGGCTAGTGAGATTCGACAGAATCGGAAGGAATAATAACAGCGGTGTCCATTTCTTTACCTTCCTGGTGAGGCGATATCTTTCTTTACCTTCCTGCAGGTGCAAGGATTTCTATTTTACAGAATCTGAAGTGAATAGTTTTCGTTGATTTAGTACAAAGTACTGCCTCCAATCCATATCAATTACCGTTGATAACTTAATATGAATCGGCGGGAGTAGTGTTATTGGTCCATTTCTTTGTTGCTAAAACGGCCTACAGATCATTTCTTTCTAAAGCCGCCATCTCTTGTGTTGAATTAAGTTATCAGCATGGCATTTCAGAACTATATGCAGGCAGAGAGTCCCACTTCGGTACAACCCCTCTCACTATAAACGTATAAAGCGTAATATGGACTTATGACAAGTTACACCCACTTTTACATGTACACGCCGTATGTAGCAAACGCACACATACAGTATGGCAGCGATCTAATGTCCAAAAAAAAGAACAAAGAACGACCATGCAAGCATTCAAACTCCGGACCTATAGCTCACACAGAGGAGCTCGAGCTGACTGGTGACTATCATTGAGCGCGCCACTTTCAGAGCTAAGTGCAACACAGAATCCGCGCGAGTTTTTGGATATTTTTTGATCTTTTCTGGGAAATTATAAAGAATTTTCTAAAAAGTGAGTAATGTTTAAAACTCTGATAGTTGTTTGACAACTCGAACAAAATTTGAAAATTCAACTTTTAAAAAAACATGCCTTTTTTGACACATACAATTTTTTAAATTTCTGAAAAATGCAAACATTTTTTGAATTATAGACCAAACTTGTTAATGGGAATATTTTCGAAATTCTAAGCAACTTTTCAAAAGTGTGAACATTTTATGAAAATCCCAAACAATTTTTGAGTTTTGAGAAAAAAATTGAAAACGGGATTAACATTCTGAAAAGTTTCCCGAAAACAAGAATACATGTTTGGAATTTATGCAAAAAATAGGTAAATACGAATATTTGAAAAAATGAACATTTTCTAAATTGCAAAAAAATAATATAAAAACGGACATTTTTAAAACATGTACAATATTTGAGTTTTGAGAAAAAATCGAAAATGGGAACATTTTTTAACATTCTGAATAATTTGAGAACAATAACATTTTTCTGAAAATCACATACAATTTTTAAATTTGTTTAAAAATTGAAAACAAACATTTTTTGAAAATATAAACAACTTTTCAAAACATGAATATTTTCCAAAATTTCCAAAAAAAATCTCAAGAACATTTTTTCAAAACGAGCAATAAATTTGAAAAGGAAACAAGAAAGAAAAAGGAAAAAATTAAAACAATGAAAAAGAAACAGAAAAAAAGGAAAAAAGATAATATTGGAAAAGCAGTAATAGAAAAATAAAAAAACCTGACGGTTAGTTCCGTAGACTGTATGCATAAATGGACCAGCCCAAACGCATTGCTCCGCCGTTCACCTTGTGCGAAACAGCGGCAATCTACTGCATCTTTTTTATTTTTTTCTTGTTTCTTCTTTTTTTTCATTAATTCATTTTCCTCCTTTATGAAATTTTTTCATTTTAACATTTTAAATAATTTTAAATATTGTTTGGAATACAAAAACAATAGTTTTAAGTAACTGTTTTAATTTATGATTTTAAATTATGTTTTCCTTCAAATATTGATTAAATGTTTTTTAACAAAAACATTAACTGTTTTCAATTTAACCCCATTGTATTTATTAGTTATGTTAAAAACTTAATATAACAGTTTTAAGTACCTGTTTAAATTATAAGTTTAAGTATTGTTTTCTTCAAACGATGTCTATCATGGGCATGCCCGCCTAGCAAAAGTTGGGGTCATTTCAAGACTGTCCAAAAAATACCGTGTTTAACGTAGGGTGTTTGGGTAGGCCAGAAAGCTCCGTTTGAGAGAATGTTGTTTATCGACATCCATCAAAGGACCCCATTCATTGACTTGTATATGATTAATTCAAGGCATCATGCCAAGTTGTTTTAGTGTTCCGCAAATTTTGCATTTTCTGGAGTTTTCTCGGTCAAAAAGGCCGACAAATGGTCGGACGTGTCGCAACTTGCATACACATGTCGGAAATCATTCAAACCTGGCATGGCTGTCTACATGAGGATGCCCACCTACTTGCAAAAGTTGGAGTCATTTCAAAAATGTCCAGAAATGGACCATGTTGAATCGAGGGTCTTCGGTAGGCTAGAAGGCTACGTCTGAAAGCACGTTGTTTCTCGACATCTTTGAAATGGCTTAATTTTTTCATGGCCTTGTATGACCAATTCATGGCACCATGCCAAGTTGTTTGGGTTTTCGACAACTTTTGCATTTTCTATAGTTTTTTCGGTGAAAAAAAGACCGATAAATGGTCGAACATGTCGCAACTTGCATACAATGTGTTGAAAATCGTTCAAACCTGGCATGGATGTCTACCATGGATATGCTCAGCGAAAGAGCATGGTGCCCCATGTTTGGTTTTGGTAATTGATACCAATCCCTATGGAGTAATTACTACCTTGAATTATATTTTAAGGGTCTGTCCATAGGTTTTGCTTGAAGACCATTTGTTGGTTTTAAGGTTATAAGAAGATATGATACAAGGCCGATCAAGACTAAGTCAAAGAGTAAATCAAGTTGATCAACTCACAAAAACGTAGAAGATGTACCGATGGATCAAGTGACCTCTTGGTATGGTAAGCATTGTCCATTATGCTTTGTGTACTAACACATGGTCTACGTAAGAGTTCTTTTTGGGGTTAGGTATGTTTTCATGGGCGTGCATCAAAAGGAAGATATCATATATATATATATATATATATATATAAAACCTATGATGACATCAAGTGAAGATCGTCATCAAGGTTGCGGTGTGCAAGTTCAAGCGGAGCATCACGAAGAGATCACGTGCTTGAAGCTTGTCATTCATTGTGTTGACAATGGACTTGTGAATATGTGACGAAGAGTATCTCATCCATGGTGGAGTGGGGAGCAATCTACTAGTCTTCATCGAGCATGCGAAATCAAGAAAGGTGGTTCAACTTGAGAAAGTCAAGATTGTCATCATCTAGATCAACTGGATTTTGCGCAAGGAAAAGGTTTGACCTTGATAGGTTTTCTATTTTACCGGTCTCGTGGTGCTAGTTGGGAGACCGGGTTATAGGATTGATTGTCGTACTATCAAGGGGGACTCTCAAGTGAGTAGCTTGATCATATCATTTGTAGAGAGCTCAAACCTTTGCATCATTGGCATCATCTTTCTTGGTTCTTGTTTGGTTTTTCTCAGTGTGAGTTTTCTAGTGTGTGATCATCTTCATGACAAGTTCAAGTTCATCGAAAATGGATTTCGTATGCATCATCTATTGTGTTTTTTATGTTGGAGTTTTTGTCGGGTCATATTTGGTGAAAGATCGTGGATGTCGCCTAGAGGGGGGGGTGAATAGGCGTTTTAAAATATTTACGGTTTAGGCTTGAACAAATGCGGAATAAACCTAACGGTTAATTTGTCAAGCACAAAACCTACAACAACTAGGCGCACCTATGTGCACCAACAACTTATGCTAAGCAAGATAAGCAACTATGTGATAGGAAGATATATGACAAGAACAATATGACTATCACAAAGTAAAGTGCATAAGTAAAGGGCTCGGGTAAGAGATAACCGAGGCACGCGGAGACGATGATGTATCCCAAAGTTCACACCCTTGCGGATGCTAATCTCCGTTTGGAGCGGTGTGGAGGCACAATGCTCCCCAAGAAGCCACTAGGGCCACCGTAATCTCCTCACGCCCTTGCACAATGCAAGATGCCGTGATTCCACTAAGGGACCCTTGAGGGCGGTCACCGAACCCGTACAAATGGCAACCCTTGGGGGCGGTCACCGAACCCGTACACTTTGGCAATCCTTGGGGGCGGTCACCGGAACCCGTCAAATTGCTCGGGGCGATCTCCACAACCTAATTGGAGACCCCGACGCTTGCCCGGAGCTTTACACCACAATGATTGAGCTCCGAACACCACCAACCGTCTAGGGCGCCCAAGCACCCAAGAGGAACAAGCTCAAGGGCACCAAGCACCCAAGAGTAATAAACTTCTCAACTTGTAACTTCCACGTATCACCGTGGAGAACTCAAACCGATGCACCAAATGCAATGGCAAGGGCACACGGAGTGCCCAAGTCCTTCTCTCTCAAATCCCACCGAAGCAACTAATGCTAGGGAGGAAAATGAGAGGAAGAACAAGAAGGAGAACACCAAGAACTCCAAGAACTAGATCCAAGGGGTTCCCCTCACATAGAGGAGAAAGTGATTGGTGGAAATGTGGATCTAGATCTCCTCTCTCTTTTCCCTCAAAAACTAGCAAGAATCCATGGAGGGATTGAGAGTTAGCAAGCTCGAAGAAGGTCAACAATGGGGGCAAAAATGAGCTAAAGAGATGGGGAACCATTGAGGAAGAAGACCCCCTTAAATAGGTCCCCATGAATCTGCCCGTTATGTGCAGAAACCTGTAGGACCGGTACAACCGGTGCACGAACTGGTACAACCGGCCAAAGCAGAGGAAAAACGAACCTGGGAAAAGCTCTAAGCGGTACAACAGCCTGGGGAACCGGTAGTACCGGTTAGACCGGTTAAACCGGTCAACAACCGCCCAAGAACCGCTCCAAAACAGAAACTAGTCCGGTGGTAGAGCGGTACATGGCCGGTACAACCTCCGGACCAATTCTGGAGCGGTACAACCGCTCCAAACACCGGTTGTACCGGTCAACCGGTACAACCTCTCTACGGGGCGGTACAACCTCTCTATGTAAAACAGGCAATATCAAAACAGCCACAACTTTCGCATATGAGCTCCGAATTCGATGAAACCAAGTTTGTTGGAAAGCTAGCAACAAGGGATAACATAATCTTGATAGAAATATCAATAAGAAGCAAATGAGAAAAGGCCCATAATAAAATGGTGAGAACCCTTCCTTGGATAAGAGCGGTAAAACCTCCAACACCGAAAACATCATAGAAGACGCATGCGAACTCCGTTTTCGATGAACTCAAGCTTGTCATCAAGATGACCATAAGCTCTAAGACTCACAAAGAGAAACAAACAAGAACCAATAAACATGATGCAAGGATGCAATGGTTTGAGCTCTCTACTAACGATACGATCAAGCTACCAACTTGAGAGCCCCCCTTGATAGTACGGCAAACGATCATATAACCCGGTCTCCCTACTACCACCATGAGACCGGTAAAATAGAAAACCTATCAAGGGAAAACCTCTGCCTTGCACATGGTCCACTTGAGCTAGATGATGACGATCTTGACTCCCTCAAGATGGACCACCTTTCTTGATTGCGTTGGCTCGATGAAGACTAGATGATTGCTCCCCCATAGTCCATTATGGGTGAGCCACTCTTCGGCTCATCTTCACAAGTCCATTGACACCACAATGGATGGCAAGATTCAAGCACTTGATCTCTTCGTGATGCTCCACTTGAACTTGCACACGGCAATCTTGATGACGATCACCACTTGATGTCATCCTTTCCATGGGTTGTATGATATCTTCCTCTTGATGCAAGCCCATGGATACATACCTAACCCCACATAGAACTCTCACATAGACCATGGGTTAGTACACAAAGTGCAATGGACAAAGCTTACCATACCATGGGATCACTTGATACCTCTCGGTACATCTTCTACGCTTTGTGAGTTGATCAACTTGATTCACTATTGACTTAGTCTTGATCAACCTTAAATCTTTGCAACTCTCTTCATTTGGATGATGTATTGAAGGTAAACATGAATGATCACACAACCTTCTTCTTCTTCAAGACATGCTTGCAATAAGCTCAACACTCGCATGACCAATCTTTGGATAATTCCTTAATAGCACCTTGGTCAACTCATAAACTCCTTGAAACCAACACATGGACTTCAAGAAAATCCTATGGACAAATCCTTCAAATATAACTCAAGACAACCATTAGTCCATAGAGATTGTCATCAATTACCAAAACCAAACATGGGGGCACTGCATGTTCTTTCATTTGGGAAGGTTCTCTTCCTTATCCTATTATCATTGGATAGTACTTGTCGTTTTCTACCCAACTAGCTTGAGTTTGCTGATTTTAGATCCTCGAGGATAAGGATACCAGGCCGAGAAACCCGGGCAAGTACTCCCTTAATGTGCCGATCGCTAGCGCATCCAGGGCCCCGGCGCCCAGCTCTGCTGGAGAGGCCGTCACTGATCTGAAAAGTGCGTCTGCGGTTCGGATAGACTGATTTTGCGAACGCCTAGCCCCAGGAATCAATAAAAAAAACAAGTGCTAAGTTTCATTTCAGATCAGTGAATAAACCAAAAAAGAGACCTTTCTCGCTCGACGCCACACTATGCTCCGCTTCAACGTTTGCAGAAGTTATGGCAGTTCTGGTCTTCTTACTTCCATATGTTTTGCTTGCGCTATTTTGAAGCTCTCTAGCAGTAGTATCGCTTGCGCGGTACTTCCGTAGTCCAGTGCCATGAGCACTACCGCTTATATTTGGACTACTAGACTATTTTCCGCATCGGCGGTTGTAGGGCACGGTAGTACCGCTCCTACCCCAGCGGTAGTACCTCTTGACGCGGTACTTCTGCTGCCTACTACTATCACACTTCCACTTAGCTTTTTTGCTCTGTAGTCCCTTGCAGCTTTCACAGTACTAGGGGGTAGTACTGCCCAGTAGTACTGCTTAGCGCGGTACTACCGCTTTGTTGATCAACTTAGTACCGCAGTTCTCTAGGTACTGCCGCATGAAGCGGTAGTACCGCTTTACTGCGGGTTGTGCCATAACAGTTGGATTTGTCCCCACCTATAAATTGGGTATTCTCCCCAATGGATCTTATCCATTGAGATCATGTTTGCCCTGCATTGTTGACCTTCTTTGAGCTTGCGATCTCTCAATCCCTCCAATGATTATTGCTAATTCTTGAAAAAAAAGAGAAAGGAGATCTAAATCCACATTTCCACCAATCACTTTCCCCTCTTAAGTGAGGGGAACCACTTTGGATCTAGACTTGGAGCTCTTTGTGTTCTTCTCTTTGTTCTTCCTCTCATTTTTCTCCATAGCATTAGTTGTTGTGGTGGGATTTGGGAGAGAATGACTTGGGCATTTCGTGTGCCCTTGTCATTGCATTTGGTGCATAGGTTTGAGTTCTCCACGATGATACGTGGAAGTGAAGTTTGTGTAGCTTATTACTCTTGGGTGCTTGGTACCCTAGAGCTTATTCCTTTTGGGTGCTTGGGTGCCCTAGATGGTTGGTGGTGTCGCAGAGCTCAATCATTGTGGTGGAAAGCTTCGAGCCAAGCGTCGAGGTCTTCAATTAAATTGTGAAGATTCCCCCGAGCAATTTGTATGGGTTCCGGTGACCGCCCCCAAGGGTTGTCAATTGTACGGGTTCGGTGACCGCCCCAAGGGTTGCTATTTGTACTGGTTCGGTGATCGCCTGAAGGGTCTCTTACTGGAATTACGACATCTTGCATTATGCGAGGGAGTGAGGAGATTACAGTGGCCCTAATGGCATTTTGGCGAGCATTATGCCTTCACACCACTTCAAATGGAGATTAGAATCCGCAAGTGTGTGAACTTCGAGATACATCGTCGTCTTTACGTGCCTTGGTTATCTCTTACCCGAGCCCCACCTTGTGATAGTCATAGTGTTACATGTTATATATCTGCTATCACTTAGTTGTTTATCTTACCTAGCATATGTTGTTGGTGCACATAGGTGAGCCTACTCGATTTAGGTTTTATGCTTGACAAATAAAATGCTATTTCTATCTCGCATTTGTTCACATCCACCATTTGCGTAGATAGAAATAAGCATTTGTTCACTTGACAAATAAAATTTCCACCATATTCTACGACTAATTCAAGGCATTATGCCAGGTTATTTGGATTTTTGATAAATTTTGCATTTTCTGATGTTTTCTCGGTGAAAAGGGACCAATAAATGGTTGGACATGTCGCAACGTGCAAACGGTGTCAGAAGTCATTCGGGTCTATGCCTCATATGTCCGTGCCATACTGCTGCAAGAAGAGACATTTATCCATAGTCCAGAAAACCACAAGTTCAGAGGAGTGTGCTAGATTAGACTAGACGGGTGCATCCATGACAATGTAGTTTTTTTTAATTCGAATGATTTTATTATTTGCATTTTCTATCATTATCAATCAACATGAACATTTTCTTATGTTCTAGCCATTTCTTTAAAAATTTCAATAATTTTGAAATTCTAAATTGTGTATGAAAATTGTATAAAATCAAACACATTTTTCAAAATTGCTAACAAATTCCTAACAATTGATGTTGACCACAAATTTCAGAGCATGTACTTTAAAAAACAACTATTTTTTAAACACAAACATTTCTTAATTTTGTGAACAAAAAAATCAAAAATGAAAACATTTATAAACATTTTAAACAAAATTTAAAGATAAGAACATTTTTTGGCATTCCCAAGAATATTTCAAATTTTTGAACAGATTTCTAAAATAATAATAATGTTCAGAAAAGAGAAAAAGAATTAACATAAAACGAAAGATAGAAAAGAAAAAACTTTTAGGGCTTGGCCCTCACTAGGCGACGCCATTGCTCCCGTTGGGCCGAAAAAAGCATTCACGGATTCAGGGATTTGCAAAAAGTGCATCTCTTTTTTCGCAATATTTTTGTAAAAAATCTGAGATTTTGAAAAAGGAAAATAATCCACCAATTTGCGAAATTTTTCTAAAATTTGGGAATCCTTTTGTAAAAAAAATTCTACCTATACAAAAAAACTGGTTTGTAAAAAAATTGTAAATTTTGTACAGATTTTAGAAAAACTTTCACTAAAAAAGTTGCAAAAAAATTCATGAAACTGAAAAGGATTCACAAATTTGAGAAAAAGCCGCCGGCGCCAAGGACGGTAGAAAGACCTTTTTTAGGGAAAGACGGTGGATATACCTATTTACCGCTCCTTGCGACAAATTGTGGCTCAATCACACAGAGGCGAGCGAGCTAGTGACTACCCTTAATTAGAAGGGGGTATAGAGAGATCTCATTCATTGTTGTGTTTAGGGGGTTGTACCGAAGCAGAAGTGGCAGATAAAACCTGACAATTTGGAGCACACATAGCAAGAGTCGACAACTCAAACTAACTTGCTATACATACTGTCGCTCACAACACATGGCGTTTTCACAACTTTGCTGATTACAAAGAGATCACAACTTTGCTGACTACAAAGAGATCACGATTACAAATGAGTTATGGTTGAGCACAGGAAATGTTACATCTTACATCTGACAAGCATTCATAGAACGGAACAGGGGGGCGGGGAGAGGGCAACATTAGTCCTTTTCATGTTTGTTATCTTTGCGCCACATACACACACCTATCGAGATAAATACACTTCCTTCCTCTCACATATTATTGTTACTTCCACAGCTTGACAGATTTGTCGTGGCTCGCGGAAGCCACCATCCCGGTTACCGGTGATTGTGCCAACGCGGCAATTACACCTTCGTGAGCTTGTACCGTCATAATTTGGTTGTTTACCATGTCCCATAGCTCCAAAGACTGCACCGATGATAAATTTTGAGTGAATTCCAGTACTTACCCCCCTTACTTTGACATTTCTTACGCGAATTACCTCATTTAACAATTTTTCATCCGGATTACCCCATTAGCGATTGTTGTGCCAACTTTTAACCCTTTTAACGAATTTTATGTTGCGGATATATAGCTCCTCTACTGGTTGTTTTGCCAGGCAAAGGGTCGATGGAGTTATGTCTACTAACAGTTATATCAGAGTCCCGCAAAAAAAACAGTTATATCAGAGGCTGATACTTGGATTTTTTGCCACTTTCAGAGGATAATTTATGTCTACTAATTTACAGCGCCTTTTGCCAACTTTTACCCCATTTTAAAGAATCTTATGTTCAGGATTACCCCGTATATGATACTAAAGTACGGAAAACAATAACATCAAAATTTATTGTTAACATGTTATATAAGCTAATAACAGGACCCAAACATTACAAGACATATCAACATAGCTTCGGCTAGCATATGGATGTTATAGGGAAATATTAGCAGCCTTCAAATTATAAATAGAAAAAAAAGTTTAACAACAAAGAAGAAATGAAAATTTCTAAAGATAGCTAATTAACTTTACTGGTAGAAAAGTACAAGGGTACACACTTTGCAAAAGCAATTAGACATGCTTCAAATGCAGAAAATAAAGAGTTTGAAACTCAAATGTTTGAGCGAGTGCTACCTGGTAGCCTCCAATCACCAAGAGGTTGGTATAACTTGGGTGGAACACACAAGAATAGAACCTATTTCCATTTGAGCTGACCTCATGAATGCACTCTCCTGATGATACTGACCACACCTTAACTAGATCCTGGCTGACAGACGCAAGGTACTCCCCAGTGTTGTCCCAGCACACTGACTGCACGTCTTTGTTATGGCCCTGAGATTATAATCAACGCTTAAGTTTCATGATTTCTTGGTACAATATGATTGATTACAAGCACAGCCATATTAAAAAAGACTCCCAACGACAAGGGATTTGGAATGTGCATTTGCAGAGGCAATAACAGAAAACATTGCAGATAAACTTCTCATGAAAGAAATGAAACAGTGCAACATCGATGCGTTTGTGTTGAAAAATCAGCACAACCACTGCACGCTTATGTTATGGCCCTGAGATTATAATCAAACGCTTTAGTTTGAAGATTACTTGGCACAAACTTAATGGTTGCAGTCACGAGCTCATTTAAAAGAGAGAGGGAGGGAGGGAGGGAGGGAGAGGCAGGAGATTTGAAGTGTGAATGTGCAGGGGCAACAACACAAGAAAACATTGCAAATGAACTTCTCATTGAAAGAAATGAAACATTGCAACATTGATGCATCTGTGTTCAAAACAGACCTGCAAGGTGTACTTTTTGGTACGTGTGTCAACGTCAAATATAGAGACAACATTTCCTGTAGTAGCTGCGAGTAATTGTCCAGTGCTAGGTTGGAAACGAACGAGAGGACCGTCCCGTCCAAAGTCAGACTTACAAAACAGCAAATTATTCAATCATATTGTATAAGTTATTAAGAAGATTTTAAGGGATCAGAAAGAAGAGTGCCGACCTTCATGGCACCCAGATAGGTAAGCTGAGTCACGTCCCAGTACCGGATTTCACCATTCCTATCACAAGAACACAAAAGGTCTGTCTTCTTTGGATGAAAATCTAGTGACACAATTGGATATTTATGCCCAGAGAATGTATGATGAGAGAATCGAGTCTGCCAAACAAGAAATTGAAGTTTCAAGCAATATACAAAGTGCAAACACACAGATAATACACATATATGAATTATGCTCTCTAATTCATTTTCACAATAGTCATGTTTCATATTATAATCCGAGTCATGAATAATCTAGATAACTGAAATAACCTCCACAGCCTTTTCCAGTACTCTAGTAGTGGTAGGTACATCGAGAATGGCGTTTTGGCTCCCGGGAGCGCGCACTTCCCGCATGAATAGTAAACAAAAAATATATAGTAAATGTTTTCAAAAATTTCTGAATTTTTTGTTGATGTTCCTATTAGTGTCGCAAGCATTCTTGAAAAATTTTATGCGAAACAGAGCAGCGGCTTTTCTCCGGTGAAAAAAAAAACAAATTTAGGCTGACATTTGGGGTAACATTTGGTGTTTTTTTTGTTTTTTTTAAACAGGACAAAATGTTTAATCTTTTTGCCTACAAATTTGTATGTAGCACTTGGATGTGACAAAGAACACATAGAATTTTTTGTTGGAAATTTTTTTGGCATTTAAAAAAAATATTTTTGCGTGCAGGAGCGCGCGCTCCCGGAGCACCAACAGATTTCCGTAAGTATATCTTAGTACTGAGAAGTGGAGTGCGTGGGCGATTCGAGGGGCAGCTAGGGTTTTGAGAGCCGCCACCTACACATCTCCCACCCCCCCTCCTCACCGCCACCCGAGAAGGTCGCCGGGCAAGCCCGCAGGGCCACCGGTGACGGTGACGGCAAGGTCTTCGTAGCTCCGTTCGCGGAGGTATGGATCCACGGGGCGGCGGTGTGTGCAAGGGGTTCAGGTCGGCGTCCTCGGCCGAAGGGGTGGTGGGGCGTCGGCGCTTGGCGGCAACAGCGTGGAGGCCTTCTTCCTCGCCAGATCTGAAGGTTTGTTGCTCCCTCCTTCCCGCCCCTTTCCCTTTGCGCATGTTGCCAGCGGCTTCTGCTGGATCTGGTGCTTTTGGGGATGGTGGTGTAGATCGGGGCCGGGGAAAACCCTAGGTTCGGCCCGGCAGCGACGTCAGCTTCGGGTGTCGTATTCTTCTTGGAGGCGGTGTCGTGGTTCCTTTTCTTGCCACCTCTGTTTCTTCTCCCGGGTGAAAACCCAAAATCCGGCTTGGTTGGGCAGTGGTGGCGCCATGCGTGTCATCCCATCCATGGAGGTGTTGCCTGGGGAGCTATGGATTCGTGTGTGGGTTGTTGAAGGTAGGGGCTTTAGCCGGCGGCTGGTTCCTGCGGGTGCAGTGCTGAGGTGTTGTCCCGCTGCCCTGTTGTCTGCCTCTCTGTTGCTGTCAGGTGCTCTAGGTCCGGGTCAATGTGTCTGGCATGGTGAGTTGTCTTCGTCACGAAGGTCAAGATCTGTGGGTGCCCTGGATTTTGAGTTTGGCTCTCTCTAGCTCTCGGTGAGCATCTCCCAAGTCCGATGGTGAGCGTCTTTTCAGACAAGACGTGAGGGTTGTGGCCCTCTTCGGTGGTGGAGGGAGGTGCTACGTTCAACCTCTTCAGTGCTCATCCTTGTTCTTGCCGTCCATTCAGTTCAAGTTGTCCCAGCGGTGCTTCCACTGTTCTTTGTCCTTGGCGCCTGAGAGTTGCGGTCATTTGCTTCTGCTAGTTGTGCTCCATCTCTATATCTCTAGTTACTAGCTTTGCGATGTGTTGTAAGTTGTGGAGAGTGTCCCATTGTATCTTTCGGGCGTTTCCTGATGTTTCTCTTCATGTTGTTTGTATTATGTTTCGTGTAATCTTGGCCGGTTGATGGCTTTGTTAATTCAAAGCCGGATTAGGTCCGAGCCTACTTCAGGCTCGGGCTGAGCCTTTTCAGTAATGAGGCATAAAAGAAATAGGCCCCCATAAATAATATTTGGTCAGCATACCATTGAGTGCATGTTGGGCAAACTTTGGCAAAACTCAGTGGAAGTAGATTTGAGCAGTAAAAATTTAAACTGGACAATAGTTTTCCAATTTATTATCGATTACTTGCGTAAAAGAGAAGCATGAACTACGCCGAACACATGAAGCTTGGTACCGAGGCTTATTTGTTGTATCGCTTGGTCTAGGTTACGATACACATTGCCTAGCCTGTTTTTCCAAAAAAAGAAAAATCACTGACATGTACCAACAAGGTATGGTTGCGGGCGTGCCGCGTGGGGCCTTGCCACTAGGCTAGCTGCATTCAATAGATATACGTACCAATGTGGTTCGGACGTTCGGTTCGGTTCATATATATATAAAAAACTACTTTCAGGTTTTATTCACAAATTTGAACCAAAATTTTGAACTTCCAGGAAGCTAAGCATAACTTACATCTGTAGCATTCCATAGCTTAATTGTTTTGTCAAAAGCAGATGTTGCCATCTGTGTAGAGTTAGGTCTGAAACAGACATCGGTGATAAGGTAAGCGTGCTCTTCTGGTAAATGATGTGTCTGGAAAGTGTCCATGTTCCAAACTACAGCCTGGGAACAAGAATCAAATGAGGCGCCATATATACTCATGAACACCAAAGGTGCAGAAGCTTCAATCTCAAGAGAAAAAGGTTAATCTTACTCGCACCTTGTTTTCATGTCCAGCACTTGCCAAGATCCTGCCGTCGGAAGAGAAGTTGCAGCAGACTAACTTCCCGCTGCTTCCTGGTCGCCAGCAGTTAACCTGGCTGAAGGTGAAACCTAAGCGAAAAAGGGCAGGTTACATATGCACACGATGGTGTTGGCAAAATACTGGAAAACATCAGAAACACTACTACTACCCTTTGAAGCCGCCGGATCAGGCTCTGACGGGTTTATTTTAAGTTGAGTAAAAACGCCCTTTTCGTCTTCGAGATCATCCTGGTAGACACGACAATCACCTTACATATCTTTCCGACGTATAATGGCCGTAAGTTACATCGGGCAAAGCGTGAGAGTGAGCTACCGTTTGATTTGAAGAGGATGCCAGTCCACCAGTTCCATCCTCACCATATGTCATTGAACCTTTTGGAACATGGCGCATGTTGTCAGCCATTTCAAGAACTTCAGGTGTATCTGTGGATATAATAAGAAATTAAACATAGGTACATAGTGCCAAGCAAATATTCCGTCCCACGACGCTTATTTTGAAACGGAGAACTGTGGGTACATGAGAAAGAAGTTGATTTCAAGTCTGATTACTAGGGATATTAGTTGCAGTAGCCACGGACGCCGACGAGCCCCGCCCTGGCCACGGACGCCGACGAGCCCCGCCCTGGCCACGCACCGGAGGTGGATCCGGAGGACCGGTCTCCGGCGGCGAGGAGGAAGAAGAAAGGACGGAGCCGGTAAGAGGGGAGAGGGAGCCGGCGGGGCGAGCTGGTGTGGTGTGAGCCAGTGAGAGGGACGGGCCGATGGTTGTTAGCGAGAAGACTTGGTTAATTAATTAAGGATAATTCTGCTTTCCCCTTATAACCACCGACGGCTGCTCCACATTTTGGCTGGTTTGCCTTTGGCGTGCTGCGGGATTATGACTTCACATAACTTTCTCCGTCTCGGGGTATAGGACAGGCGTGTAGTTTTAGATCATCAATTTGATTAACTAAATATGTGGTAAGATCATCAATTTGATTAACTAAATATGTGGTAAGATCATCAATTTGATTAACTAAATATGTGGTATGTGTCGTAAATATCATATCATTGGATTCATATGTGGATGCAGTTTTCATACAAATATTTTTCATCACATACAAATTAGTGATTACAATACATAATTAGCTAGCTAAATTGTCAACCCAAATGGAGATCACTAGGTTGACAATTTGTATAGGATCTAAACAAGTAATAACAGCTCTTGATCTCTCATTCTATCTCTGTTCAAGAGAGGGGGAAACAATATGTTCATCACTGGTAACGAGTTACAAAAAAGCTGAAGTAAGCCACTGGAACACAATCAAAATTAAGTTGTGGAATACCTCAAAAAAGTTGTTGAATGTTTCAAAAAAAAAAGTTGTTGAACACGAGAACAGCGTATGCATGTGGCACTGCAAAAAGAAGAAAAAAAAGGACGACTCCCTCTGGAAAAAAAACTTATAAATAATTCCTTCTGAAGCTGTAACATAAGAACACTAAGATAGTGATTAAATTATCAGCTTGACATCTCAAAACCTGACGGATTGCACACTTCAAAACCTGACAAACTGGAGCATTGCATACCAATAGTTGCTAGCAGCAGCGAACGAATTTCAAGCAGAAGATCAAACACGAACAGCAGCAGTAACAACTCAGAACTAACTTACCATATTCTGTCGCTCGCAAGACCCACGATTTCACAACCAACCGACAGAGGCTAATTGCAACGAGTTCTTCCAGTTAAGCACTGGAATGTTACATTTCTTCTTTCCTGTCTTTGCGCTACACACACACCACCAATCAAGATACATATACAGTTCCTTCCGCAGGCTCGCCGCAACCAGCCCTAAACAGCTCGGCCGCGGCGGGCAACCAGCCAAGCTACTCTTTCCTTATTCGCCTTGATGGAGGTACAACACAATCGACAACAACTCATTCTATGCCTCGACTGATGGAATATCAATTTATCTGGAGAAGAAGAAAAAACTATCTAGGCGCATCGGCTTTATTATTATTATTGTTACTTCCACAACTTGACGGAGTTGTCGTGGCTCGCAGAAGCCACCATACCGGTTACCGGTGATTGTGCCAACGACGCAATCAGACCATCGTGAGCCGGCACCGTCATGCTTTGGTTCTTTACCATGTTCCATAGCTCCAAGGACTGCACCGACAAAAATGCCCACGATAAATTTTTAGTGAGTATAAAGCACAAAACAGTCACATCAGAGTTTGAGTAGCATATGGCTAAATACTCCCTCTGTAAACTACTCCCTCCGTCCGAAAATACTTGTCCTAGAAATAGATAAAATTGATGTATCTATAACTAAAATAAGTCTAGATACAACCATTTCTAGGACAAGTATTTTCGGACGGAGGGAGCAATAGTTTACAAAGGGAGTAGGAAATTACTAGCAATCTTATGTTATAATTAAAGTAATTCCTTGTCAGACGAGATGAACAAAAATGACTAAAGATGTTCATTGGCAAAAATAATACTCCGTCCGTCCCAAAATTCTTGTCTTAGATTTGTCTAGACGTGACTTGATACATCCGTATCTAGACAAATCTAAGACAAGAATTTTGGGACGGACGGAGTACAAGGGTGCACACTTCACAAAACAATTGGACATAATCCTAATGCAGAATATTAAAATTTAAAACTCAATTGAAGAGCAAGTACTACCTGGTAGCCTCCAATCACCAAGAGATTGGTATAACTTGGGTGGAACACACAAGAATGGAACTTATTTCCATTTGAGCTGACCTCATGAATGCACTCTCCTGATGATACTGACCACACCTTAACTAGATCCTGGCTGACAGACGCAAGGTACTCCCCAGTGTTGTCCCAGCACACTGACTGCACGTCTGTGTTATGGCCCTGAGATTATAATCAACGCTTAAGTTTCATCATTTCTTGGTACAATCTGATTGATTACAAGCACAGCCACATTAAAAAAAAACTCCCAATGACGAGGGATTTGGAATGTGCATTTGCGGAGGCAATAACAGAAAACATTGCAGATAAACTTCTCATGAAAGAAATGAAACAGTGCAACATCGATGCGTTTGTGTTGAAAAACAGACCTGCAGGGTGTACTTTTTGGTATGTGTTTCAACATCAAATATGGAGACAATACTTTCACTAGCAGCTGCAAGAAACTGTCCGGTGCTAGGTTGGAAACGAATTTGAGCAGTACCACCCTGTACAAAAAAATGTAGTCAGACTTACAAAAAGACAGATTATTCAATCACATATTTTTTGTTCATTATATAAGTTATTAAGAAGATTTTCAGGGGCCCTAAAGAAGAGTACCAACCTTTATGACACGAATACAGGAATGCTGAGTCACGTTCCAGTATCGGATTTCACCATTGCCATCACAAGAGCACAAAAGTTCCGTCTTCTTTGGATGAAAATCTAGTGATGTAACACTATAATTATGCCCAGTGAATGTATGCTGCGAGAATGCAGGCTGCCAAACAAGAAATTCAAGTTTCAGGCAATATACAAAATGCAAACATATATACATACAGCTAGTTCAAAATTCAGGGGTCTGATGGTGGCACACTTAAACAATCGCCATATAGTGGATGCATTCACCTCCGATAGTACATTTGTATTATGCTCTAATTTATTTTCACAATGGTCATGTCTCGTATTATAATCTGAGTAACGAATTATATGGATAACTGAAATAACTTCCTCCACCGTTTCCCGTACTCTAGTAGTAGTAAGCACAGATCAGTACTTAGACACAGTGTGCTTGAGCATATAGTGGCTTATGTTGCTATACAAGGCAGTGAGGCATAGCAAAATAGCACCCCTGAGCAATAGTTTGTCAGCATACCATGGAGTGCAATATTGGGCAACATTTGGTGAAACTCACTGGAAAACGGATTTTGGTAGTAAAAATTTAAACTGGACAAACTTCTTCTGTTTTCTTGAATGGTTGCGAAAAAGGAAAAGCACAAACTACGCCAAAGAGATGAGCAGCTTGGTGCCGTTGCTTGTTTGTTGTATCGCTTGGTCAGGAATCCCATGACCGTATCTGCCTTGCCTTGTTTTCTAAAAAAAACACTGAAATGTTGGTATCACAGCTTAAAAGCGTGAAAATAGAACATGCCTTGCATGAGAGTCGAACACGGTATCTACTGGTTGTGTGTGGGGGGTCTTGCCACTAGGCTAGCTGCATTGAATAGATACCAGTATGGTTGGGTCCCGTTCATACAAAAAAATTAGAACAACTTTTGAGTTTGATTCACAAAATTCGAACCAACATTTATGAATTTCCAGAAAACTTAATCTTGTTCTAACAGATATTTTTTGCTGGCACATACATAAACTGATAAGCGTAACTTACATCTGCAATGTTCCATAGTTTAACTGTTCTGTCAAAAGATGAAGTTGCCAGCTGTGTAGAGTTAGGTCTGAAACGGACGTCAGTGATAATGAGACTATGCTCTTCTGGTAAATACTGTGTCTGGAAAGTCTCCATATTCCAAAGTACAGCCTGAGAGAACAAAAATCAAGTAAGGAAGCACACCCATAAACACCAAAGGCAAGCAGGTTCCACTCTTCATAGAAAAAGGCTCATTTATAGCATGGCAGTTACTCATACCTTTTTTTCATGTCCAGCACTTGCCAAGATCTTGCCGTCAGAAGAAAAATTGCAGCAGACTATCTTGCTGTTGCTTGTTCGCCAACAGTTAACCTCGCTGAATGTAAAACCTAAACAAAAAAGGGTATGTTATATATGTGATGTTTGCAAATACTAAAAACATCATAAATGCTACCTTTTGAAGCAGGTGGATTAGGCTCTGTTGGGCTTTTAAGTGCAGCAAAAATATCCCTTGCATCTCCCTCATCATTGGACAAGAAAGATTCAACATTGTCATCCAATGAGCCAACATCACCAAAAGCTTCAAGATCATCCTGTTACATAAAACAATAACCTTACATATCTAACTGGCGTAGAATGGCTGTAACTGTAAGACACATCCAGCACAACATATTAGATGAGAAAAGGTAAATGAGCTACCATTTGATTTGAAGAGGATGCGAGCCCAGTTCCATCCGCACCATACATCATTAGATTTTTTGGAACATGGCGCATATTGCCAGCTACTGCAAGTCCTTCAGGTGTATGTGTGGATGGAGTTGACGGTGGAGAGTTGGCTGAAGGGCCCACCGTATTTCCTGTTCCTGTACTATTTGCTGGGCCTGACGATGTAGCTTGCTTTCTTTTTCTGTTGTTCTGGAGATATACAATTAAACATAGTTACATAACACCAAGCAGATATAATATAAAATAACCGTGACTACATCACAAAGAAGCAAATTTAAAGTTAATCATGCATTCAGATATCTTTTTATGGAAAATCAGTCCACTAGTCAGCATTAATTAGTTCAAATAGCTGAAACAAATAATACAAGGAAAATACATTTGAGGTTAACAACATGTTGAGCATGTGAAATGTTATGGATACTTGGGATGTTAATTGCAGTAGCCGCCAGTTAGTTCAAAATAGTATGACAAAATCTCTACTCTCTACTCCTATAAAAGACTCAGTTGGTGATGATGGTGTGTCTGCCAACCGTCATTTCTGACCATCAGATCTGCATCTAACGACTGTGAGGTAAGTTGTGGCATTTTTGCAACAATATCCCACTTCTCTGCTCCAATTTGCAGAAAACCCCTTAGTTCATGAAACCAACCACATCCCTCCCTCACCTCATCAGAACAGCCCGAGGAATATATTTTGAGTGAAACGTAATACCAGAACTAGAGTGTTTTCCTTTCAAGTTTGTGGACATGTATTATTCTACTTTGGATGCGTTGCAACGCACGGGCACATTGCTCATAAAGAAACAAAATCGAAGGTCAATAACTTGTCAGGAAATCACCCCACACATGTGCGCCCAAAAGAGGAGGACGGGGGATGAGGTGGGGGTGGGGGTAGGGGGAGCGGAGGCAAACGTGAAATTTTAAACCTTTAATGCCATGGAGTTTACTTAGATTTGTATCAATGGAATAACTAAGTCGACAAATTCCATAGTCATCTCCATACAGATTTTTCGTGATCGTACTCCCTCCAGGCATCGTTTCCAAGAGAACTGTTCCCAAGGAAACCAACAAAGAAAAACAATACTGTGCCAAGTGTCTTTTCCTGGCTTTTATGATTAACATTTTAACAACTTATTTTGCAGGAACATTTGCTCCTATTGTGTGCATTAGTTCTAAAACAGAAATCATAATACGTCTGCAAGTTGTGACAGAAGTGCAATAGTAGAGGCCTCAGGCCTAGTTTTTCTAGAAAGGCAAATTATTTTACTATGTATGAATAAATTTGCGCATGAAATAATTTCCAAGAAAAGAAGATAAATCCAAAGGGTAGAATTTTAACTCTCTAAGAGTAAATTTGCAAATGAATTAACTTTCAAGTATAGAAGATAAATTCCAGGGGTTGGGCATGATGTCAATACCTGTTGCATTTGCTGCTGATTTAGCTGCTGCTGTTGCTGGTTCTGCTGCTGCTGTTGCTGCTGCTGAAGATGTTCCTGTGATTGCTGAGAAGATGTTTGCTGCATCTGGATAACTTTCCGCCATAGTTAGATTCCAGCAGTATATAGAACTAAATAAAATAACCTCTTAAGACCAAACTCCATGTAAGGAATAGAAACTTCCAGAATAGACAAACCTTCATGAGATATTCTTGGTCTGCTCTAATTTTTGGTGAACTTGATTGCATTGGGGAACTAATGCAGCCATCAGTCCCAGCAGGTTGTCCGTCTTTACCATTCATGCCACCCCTGGTCAGTGTCGTAAATCTGCGGGGGTCCATATCCCCATAATTAGTTGAGTTGTTAAGGTTCCCTTGTACTTGAGCCTGTGCTAAGAGTTGCTGTTGCTGTTGTGGTGACATAAGTTGGAACTGTGACTGTGTTGAAAAAAATGGCTTCTGCATTTGGGCACCTATATTTGGCCGAAGTTGGTCTATTCCCTGTAAGATGGTAATTAGATTCAAGAACAAACATAGCATATGGGATTATGGGAGGCAATAAATATTTGGAGAACTTACAGTTAATGGCCAGCCCTTCAAGGGTAGACCACTCACTCCTTGGTTCAGTCCTGTTGACAGGAAAAGACACCTCATCACAAAAGCAGAATGAACAAAACAAGAGAACGATAATTTTCATCTTGAGAACATTTGCTAAGTAATGTATCACGTTATATCCAGGAGATGGTCCCACCGACTAAAAAACCTCAGAAAAACAAATTTAGTATGGCTTCCATATTCATTAGCCTCTAACGTTATAAAGATATTGCACAAATTTACTCATAAGCTAAACAAAGATAAAAGGAAAGTTAAATTAAGAGGGTTATTGGAAGTCCATCTACGCCATCATACAATAAGCGTAATAGGTTACCTATCATTCAAAATGGTGTTTATCATGATAGAAATAAGAGATGGTAAAAATGCATTTTGAAGCATAAAAATTGCATAAGCTTTCATCTAGAAATTTGGTTCCCGCAATTCTATGACAAAAAGACAGGAAGGACAGCAAGTTCGACACAGCAATGCATTTCTTGCCAATTGCTGACTCCAAAAAGGAAATCAAGGAAAGCTACCTGCACCACCTAATCCAGGTTTTTGCTGAATTATTCCCTGTCCGTATAAGGAAGATGGATCCATGGGCATAGATCTTTGGGCTACACCCATGTTGCCCTCACTCTTAATGTCCTGTTAGAAATCAGAGTGTTCATTTCAGTGACTAATGGAAGAAACTGTGAACTGAAATAAAACAAGAAGGGGTGCTGTAACCCACAATTGTTTGTTGATTCCGAGCCTGAATCTGTTGCAGCGTAGTAGATACATTTCCAGGATTTCCAGGAACTAATTGCCTGCTTCCGGAAAAACAATGTTTTAGTGAGAACAACAATAACACGAATACATAATATGTCTTCTCTTTTTGAAAAATCTATGAAAAAATTGGGCTGGGATCTGGAGGATCACCCTGTATGGTTTGTTGCAGCCGACTTAAGAAGAGCCATCCTACTAGCATCGATAAGCTGCGATCCTTCGGAGTCCATTGGATGAGGGTGCTTCAAGCGCTCTTCGTACATCTTAGCAGCTAAAACACTAGCTGTCGATGGCCCCAGAATGGCATCGGAGTTTAGGCCATTTATTGGACCGTTAAGCGAAGGGTGGCCTGAATTAGTTCGCTGCATTTGAGCATGTCTTTGTTGGATGAGTTGCAATTGTTGCATCTGCATCTGCTGCTGGTGCTCTCTCGCTTTTATTTGTTGTGCCTGTATTCAAAGAAATATAGATGGCGTAAGAGTGTCCTATCAAAATATGAACTCATGCATGGTGAGTGACTACGCAAATTGGCAATTCCCAATCTACCTCTAGGTAAGCTGCTGCAACCTCCGAATGTTTCTCATTTGTCCTTGCAATAAATATATCCCAAAAGACAGACCACCACTCAAAGAGAAAGCCCCCAGGAGCATCAATTGCTGCATGACAAGTCAAAATTAACAACAGTGGTATTTGGATGAGTCTCCTATACATCTATATAATAATAATAATAATAATAATAATAATAATAATAATAACAACAACAACAACAACAACAACATTATAATTAATAAAATGAATAAATATTAAATACTACATGCATAAGGTGTTGGAAGGTACTAAAACGGCATACAAGGTACTAAAACAGCAACTGTTTCTGTTTCACACCATTTCCCAAGGATATGACTAAAATGGCAATATTCTGTTTCACACCATTTCCTAAGGATATGAGTTCAATTCCCATGTATGGCATTGTGCGCCTGTCCAGTTTGCTCATGTTACTAATTTTACCTTGCATGTGTGGTGCTGTTGTCCACTCTAGTTCTCTTTCCAGATGTGAACATGTGCCACTAGCCATGTGGTAGATCGGCTCCTTTAGGATACATTGAACTATTACTTGAGAAACTAACAGGTCAAACTGTACATTCTTAATTTCTATTTATAGGTTGTTTACTTCTTTAGTAGCGTTCAGTAGAAGCATGACTGACATGTGACAACTCTCAACAGCTTGTGAGAAGGTGCATCATCAACTCATCTATATAATCTAATCTGAAGAACTCACATGTATAATTAACCCTACTAGACATAGTAAATCTATCTGAATCTTCAACCCAATTTAAGCAAAACAGAACACATTGACATGATCGAAATCATCACTATGGGAAATAACAGCGAATTGAGAACTAGGCAGTAGCCTAGTGCCAAGGGTCACAGTGGTGCACCCTGCGCCCAGAGTTTGAATCCCGTCGGGAACGAATTTCTGACGCCTCACTCGGGTGGGCTTATTCTATAAAAATATGCCCGGGGTGCTAGTGCCCATGGATCTCCTTTTTTTTTGAAATAACAGCGAATTCATCCGAATCACCATCAAGAAACTCATTACTGTATGGTAATGCTATCCGAAGATAATTCACATTTGCTGTATGAACAAGACCACAAAAGATCCATTCAGCTCTGCTTTGCATGCATGCACAGCACAGCACAGCACAGCACATCCATACAATACATTCATGTACTCCCAACAAAAGACGCTAACAGCCAACTGAAATACTCCCAACAAACCAGATCAATACGAGTTAGTTAAGCCACTGAGTGCAGGTATAATAAATTGTAGCCTTGATCAAGTAAGATGAGTAAAAGCATGCAAACAACATCCGGAGCACGAATGCACCACAATTACCGCCGTCCTCGCGATTATGACAGTTACTGAACACTATTTTGCACAGCTCAGGGAATGACTCCCCCGAAAGCCATGCGCCCAGCGTGACCTCAAAGATCTCAAACCTCTCTTGAAATTTGAAAATATTCCACCTCGTTCAGCCCAAACTCTCAAAATCCCACCCCGTGTACCCAGCAACCGTGCCAAATTCCCCCCCAAAACTCTGCAAGGCCTTGAACTTCCTGCCCTGATTTAGCACAAAACTGCCTGCTGGGTCAATCAAGATGACGAATCCCCAGCCCTACTACTTAGCTAGCACGAACCCACCATCACACTCGAATTCCCAGAGCAACCTAAGCTGAGAGCACTGGGAAAGTGGCAAACCACTCCACATTCCGAATTCCCGTCCCCCGTCCCCACCTACAGACAGACACACTGTTCACGAACCAACCTAACCCCGGAGAAACAGCACAGGGACTCAGACAGCTAAGCGGCAGCTGGGGATGGATGCTCACCAACTGGGTCAGCCGCGACCTTCCCCTCCGCCATGAACGCCTTGGCGGTCGTCTGCAGGTTCCGCTTGAGCAAGTAGTCGTAGATATACACATCGAGCCTGCACCACCACCACCAGCAGCGGAAAAAAATTAGCCAAAAAACAGAGCAGCGAAAAACCCACCCCATCCCCAAACAACACATCGAGGGGGCGAGGGAGGCAGGCAGCAGCTCGCTCACATCTTGTCCGCTTCCCAATTGCTCTGCGCCATTCTGCAGCCACGAGAAGAGCGGAAATCAGTCGGGGAGGCGGCCGAATCGGGCGCGAATTCGCGGGGGAGGAAGGGATCAGAGGCCACATTACCGGCTGGGGGCGGTCCCGCGGCCCGGGGCCCCGGAAATCCCGCGGGAATCGGGCGACGGGGCGGCCGCCGGGAGGGAGCGCCGGGAATGCTCGATCGGCGGCGGCGCGCTGGCGGGGGGAGGCGCGCCGAATTCGGGCGGGCGGGCGGCGGGCGCGCGCGCCGGGTGCTGGCGAGCGGGCGGGCGAGCGGGGCGGGTGGCTGGGCTCCTCGGGTAGCACCACCGCCTCGGAGGAAGAGAGGGGAGGAGTAGAGTAGATGGGACAGGGGAGGGAGACAGGGAGCGAGGGAGGGGGGAGGGAGGAGAGGGTGTGGGGGTGGGGGTGGGGTGGGGTTTGATCCGCGGCTCGGAATCGTGCGCCGGGTTCAGGAAGGTTCGGATGACAGGCGGGCGCCGCAGTGCTTTTTGCAGAACCGCGCCCCGGGAACCTGCTATTTTCGTAGAGGGGCATCCTAGCCTGGCTTGCTGCCAGTGCTACAACACTGGGGTAGGATATTATGACAAAAATGGTTGTTGGTAGAAGAATGTGGCAAACAACCTCAAGACTATTTCTGTCCTATGGATCCCAAGAAATATCTTGATATATGGTTGCTTATTTATATGTGTGATATTCGCATTTAGTCGACGATGACATCGAGACTGAGGCGGGAGAGACGCGGGAGCGCTTGCCGGCGTCGCGCACCGGTGCATCTCGATAAATTTTTTGATGTGAGGCTAGGGCATCCTAGGAAATATATTTGATATGTGGTTGCTTATCTATACGTGAAATATCCACGTTTGCATCGAGGCATGCAGCGTCACCTCCGGGCTGTCTGGCCGGATCATGAGCCGGATGTGCACCCCATCGTCTCGGGTCGAGATGAAATCGAGGCTGGCATAGGAGACCTAGGAGCATTTACCGTCGCGAGCGCTCCGGTGCATCGTAGATTTTTTTTTATGTGGCTGCTTATTTATATGCGAGATATTCGCATTTACGTCGAGGCATGCGATGTTACCTTCGGGCTTCTGATCGGATCATGGGTTCAATGTGCACTCCACCGTCCTAGCTCACGACACATCGAGTCTGACGTAGGAGACGTGGGGCGCTTGCCGGCACTGCGCCCCGGTGTATCAAAAGAAATATTATGATATGTTCATGCTTATTTATACGTGAGATATTCGCATTTACTTCGAGGCATGCGACGTTGCCTTAACGTTGTTTGACCGGATAATGAATCGGATGTGCACTTCATCGCCCCCAGGTCACGACAACATCAAGGTTGGCGTAGGAGCGTTCACCGGCACTATGTGCTAGTGTCAAAAGAAATATTTTGATATGGTGTTGCATATTTATATGCAAAATATTCGCATTTACGTCGAAGCATTGTTAGTATGTTATCTTAGGGTTGTTTGATCGGATCATTAGTCGGGTGTGCACTCCACCGCCTCGGGTCACGACAACATTGAGCCTGACGTGGGAGCGTTTACCGACGCCGCGCGCCAGTGTATCAAAAGAAATATATTGATCTATTGCTGCCTATTTATATGTGAAATATTCGCATTTACGTCGAGGCATTGCGATGTTACCCGCGGGCGCAAAAATAAAAATAAAAGACTAATCAGAGTATATTGAAAGACCTCGCTTACAACACACACACACACAAAAGCCCCCCTAGGCCCGTGCTGGTAATACGCGTGGAAACACAGGGGCCGCGGGGCGAATCCGTCCGACTAGACCCGGAGCCGAGGCGGCAGGCTCGGAGGCGTGGGGATTGGAGCACTCGATTAGGCTCGGATTACTATGGCGCCCCCGGTGCGCCGCGCCGAACACCGAACACCAAACCCAGCCAGCCCAGCTCGAGCAAATGATGGGGCGGGGCGAGCCGCTGGACCCGTGCCGTGTCCGCTGTTTCGCCAAGGGGATCCGCGAAAGGGCGCGGGCGCGGTGTGGTGAGCTTTCACAGTGACCATGCCCCGCGTGTCCTGGGATCCCCTGCGGCCCGCCCCGCTGTGGCCACCCCTGTGGCCACGCCCCGCTGCGTGCGTGTCCTCGTGAGCGGAGGAGGGGCTTCAGTTTTTCTGTTCAGCTTTGGTTAATTCTTTCGTGCACGTAAGGGAGGGCTAGCTGTAACGCAGGTGGGCCTTTAAATGTGCGCGTAAGGCAGGCAGCTGTGTACGTATTTTCCCTGGTGCAATTGATGCCGGTGGTGGCGTACGTATACATACAGCCTTTTGACGTACGTACGTGTGAGAAGGTCGCTACCAAAAATATGTGTGCAAATGGTTGCCTGGTGAGATGGGGTGCCTGTGCAAAAGAGGTATCTAGACGGAAGAGGCATGGATCCTCCGTGCCTGGCCTATTGTGGAAGTGGGATATCTCCGGGGAATTGCGTGGCCCTAGCAGCCCTCTAGGGGTTGTTGCTTATGAAATGCTTGGGTATGGACTTCATTCGTCCGGAAATACTTATCATCAAAAAAAAAGGAGATGTATCTAAACGTATTTTAGTTTTAGATACATCTTTTTTATCCATTTTGATGACAAGTATTTTCATACGGCGGGAGTATTTATTCTTTTACCTGTTACTAAAACTAAAACCGTCCACGGGAGTGGTAGACTCATATGGTATCTTTAAACATAGACGAAAGATTTTCCTCGTGTTGTTAACTAAGAAAAGTATTGCAAAAACAATGCAAAGGGCCCGCTAGCTAGGTAATCACATAATTGCGCTCAAATGCCCGCGTCCTGCGATCGGCCAATTTCTAGCGTCATTCGCTTGATCTATCTCGGAGATGATGATGATGACGAGGGGCATCGTGTTGACAGCTGGAGTAGTAACACGCCAATCTAGAACAACGTTGTTACTTTTTGCTTTCGACATTGTGGCTGGCTAGGAGTTATTACTTTTGCAATGTTGGAGCATGGATTTTGTTGGCGCTAGAGTTTACGTACCCAGTCTCGAACATGCTTACCGGTTATAGTGGAATAGTGTAGTTTTCTTCTAGTGCAGACAAAAGATTTTCCTTGTCTCAGAGACCATGAGGAAGTTATAAGGAAGTTACTCTTCGAACATAATTGCCCCTAATATGCCTCGGAATAGCCGCCTCCATGGCATCCTTCATTCTGCTTGGAGGAGAACCCACCAAGCGTATAGCATTCCCTCACGCGAGGATTATGCTTCACCAACCTGCTAGTGCTTATTATCGGGTAAGGACACCAGAATTTTTACTAGAAGTAGAAGAGTTACACAAAGTTCGCGAAATGATCACAAGGGTTTATGCAGTTGATTACCACTCGTGAAGGACCTATTGGAGATGATGATGATGACGATGGGAGGCATTGCGGTGTCAGCTGCCAGAAATGTCAATGGTCCCCTATTCGACAACTCCTATGAGATAAGATCACTAATGTGGAAGCTAATCCTCAGATAAAATCGCATTCATATGCTTACCCCTCACAACCAACCAAATTTTGACGGAGTTCTTGATCTTGGAGATGATGATGACGGTGAGAGGCATCGTGGTGAAAACTGGCAGAAACGTCAATGTTCCTCCTGTTTGACAACTCCGATGAGATAAGATCAGTAATTGTGGAAGCTATTGTTCTGACATAATTAATTGCATTCTTCTGCTTATCCCTTGCAACAAACCAATTTTTTGCGTTGTTCTTCATCATGGAGATGATGATGACGACGAGAGGCTTCCCACGTACCTGCCAAAACACATCAATGTCCCTCATGCTCAACATCTTCGACAAGATCAATAATGGTGGAAGCCATGCCTGGCCCTCCTATGTTGATTGTTGTCTAACCGCTCCTTTCTCCACAAATCCATGTCTGACCAAGCATATGTCAATAAATTCAGATGAACAGATGAGGAGTGCTAACAAATTTGCGGGCGCGCGTATTCCAAATCCTAATGGTAGAACCATGATTCTAAATCACGGGCGAAACGCTGATTGAAAACTGCCGTGTGATTTGCATGGTCCAAGAAATCGTGGGAGATCGTGCGCCGTTCCTTCCTTAGCCATCCCGGGAAATTTTCCACACGCAAGTTCCTTCTCCAGCGATTTTAATCGGTGGGTGAAACAAAGATTCGAAGAGAAGAGGAGCAATATTGTCACATCTCTAAACAAATGGAGTTGTTACAAAATAAGCACTACAAACATGAGTAAGATTAGTTTAGCACGCACCATTATGTTATGTTCTCCCACCTTTTGCGTATTTTTTGCTAGTTTCAGATGATTTTTCTAGCCTTACTCTAATGAAGTAATGAGACGTTCGAATCTACTCACTCCATCCTAGAATAAGTTTCGCTGATTTAATATAACTTTACTGCAAAGTTGTTGTGAGTCAGCGACACTAACTTGGGATGGAGGGAGTACAACCCAAGATTATTTACTTATCTTTTTGCAGAGAACAATTCATTTGACGAAGTGTTTTTAGCTTAAGAGAATGCTATTTCAAAAAAAAAGCTTAAGAGAATGCTATTTTGCGAAAAATAATAAAAATGCTTAAGAGATTGCTTTTTTTTTTTTTGCGTTTCAGCTTAAGAGAATGCTTTTAAGCAGCACCCACTTCCCACAATATCGGTGTAGCGAATGTCACACAAGCAACCACAGGGAGCGGCGAGCGCAGGGGGGAGGGGACAGGGCTGCGATGGCCCGGGGCGGGCGGAGGGGGTGGGGCCACCCAAAACGCTGCGCCGGGCGTTTACACGGCCCAGCCCAGAAACAGCTCGCGCGAAGACCTGGGCCGTCGATCGGCGTCCTGCGGACGGTGGCGATCGATCCCGCCCGACGCGCCTGAGGCGCACGCGCGAGCCGTCGTCGTCCCGTTGGTTCGTTCGGGTGGTTGGGGTGGAGACGGGGGCGCGGGCCCCGCGCGCCGTTTCTGTTTGGAGTGGTGGTTAGGGTCCGGAACGGCACGGCCCGGGCGACGCAAGTGGCATACGACTACTGGTTTTTGTTTTCCGTTTTTCACGGACTGGGTGTCACGTGCGGGCGGGAGTGAGAGGTCCAGCACGAAGAAATCGCGTGAGGGAATGGAGCATGTACGTACGGACGGGGATCCTCATTTTCTGCTGTTAATTTTTGTGATGTCCTGCATTTTTCATTAAGAAACTGGGCTGATATAACCGGCTCAAAGCAAAAAATTATAATGACGGTAAGAGCATCAAGAGCCGGACCTCTCGAATCCGACCGATCCAAGTACCGAACGCACGACACCTCCGAGTTCAGCACACGTTCAACTCGATGACGTCCCTGGAACTCCGATCCAGCCGAGCTTCGAGGGAGAGTTCCGTCAGCACGACGGCGTGGTGACGATGATGATGTTCTACCGACGCAGGGCTTCACCTAAGCACTGCAACGATATTATCGAGGTGGAATATGGTGGAGGAGGGCACCGCACACGGCTAATAGATCTCAAGGATCAATTGTTGTGTCTAGAGGTGCCCCCCTGCCCCCATATATAAAGGAGCAAGGGGAGGGGGCGACCGGCCAGGAGGAGGCACGCCAGGGAGGAGTCCTACTCCGTCCGGGAGTAGGACTCCCTCCTTTCCTTGTCCAAGTAGGAGAGGGGGAAGGAAGGGGAGAGAGGAGAGGAAGGAAAGGGGGTCGCCGCCGCCCCTCCTTGTCATATTCACACTAGAGGGGGAGGGGGTGTGCGGCCTGCCCTGGCCGCCCCTCCTCTTCTTCACGTTGGGCCCATGAGGCCCATTAACCCCCCCCCCCGGGGGGGGGGGGGTTCGGTAACCCCCCGGTACTCCGGTATACATCCGATAACTCCCAAAATCATTTCGGTGTTCGAATATAGTCGTCCAATATATCAATCTTCATGTCTCGACCATTTTGAGACTCCTCGTCATGTCCGTGATCACATCCGGGACTCCGAACTATCTTTGGTACATCAAAACATATAAACTCATAATATAACCGTCATCGAACTTTAAGCGTGCGGACCCTAGGGGTTCGAGAACTATGTAGACATGACCGAGAAACGTCTCCGGTCAATAACCAATAGCGGAACCTGGATGCTCATATTGGCTCCCACATATTCTACGAAGATCTTTATCGGTCAAACCGCATAACAACATACGTTGTTCCCTTTGTTATCGGTATGTTACTTGCCCGAGATTCGATCGTCGGTATCTTAATACCTAGTTCAATCTCGTTACCGGCAAGTCTCTTTACTCATTACGTAATGCATCATCCCGTAACTAACTCATTAGCTACATTGCTTGCAAGGCTTATAGTGATGTGCATAACCGAGAGGGCCCAGAGATACCTCTCCGACAATCGAAGTGACAAATCCTAATCTCAAAATACGCCAACTCAACTTGTACCTTCGAAGACACATGTAGAACTCCTTTATAATCACCCAGTTATGTTGTGACGTTTGGTAGCACACAAAGTGTTCCTCCGGCAAACGGGAGTTGCATAATCACATAGTTGTAGGAACATGTATAAGTCATGAAGAAAGCAATAGCAACATACTAAATGATCAAGTGCTAAGCTAACGGAATGGGTCAAGTCAATCATATCATTCTCCTAATGATGTGATCCCGTTAATCAAATGACAACCCATGTCTATGGTTAGGAAACACAACCATCTTTGATCAACGAGCTAGTCAAGTAGAGGCATACTAGTGACACTATGTTTGTCTATGTATTCACACATGTATTATGTTTCCGGTTAATACAATTCTAGCATGAATAATAAACATTTATCATGATATAAGGAAATAAATAATAACTTTATTATTGCCTCTAGGGCATATTTCCTTCAGTCTCCCACTTGCACTAGAGTCAATAATCTAGATTACACATTAATGATTCTAACACCCATGGAGCCTTGGTGCTGATCATGTTTTGCTCGTGGAAGAGGCTTAGTCAACGGGTCTGCAACATTCAGATCCATATGTATCTTGCAAATCTCTATGTCTCCCACCTGGACTTGGTCCCGGATGAAATTGAAGCGTCTCTTGATGTTCTTGGTCCTATTGTGAAATCTGGATTCCTTTGCCAAGGCAATTGCACCAGTATTGTCACAGAAGATTTTCATTGGTCCCGATGCATTAGGTATGACACCTAGATCGGATATGAACTCCTTCATCCAGACTCCTTCATTTGTTGCTTCTGAAGCAGCTATGTACTCCGCTTCACATGTAGATCCCGCCACGACGCTTTGTTTAGAACTGCACCAACTGACAGCTCCACCGTTCAATATAAACACGCATCCGCTTTGCAATTTAGAATCGTCCGGATCAGTGTCAAAGCTTGCATCGACGTAACCATTTACAGCTCTTTGTCACCTCCATAAACGAGAAACATATCCTTAGTGCTTTTCAGGTATTTCGGGATATTCTTGACCACTGTCCAGTGTTCCACTCCTGGATTACTTTGGTACCTCCCTGCTAAACTTATTGCTAAGCATACACCAGGTCTGGTACACAGCATTGCATACATGATAGAGCCTATGGCTGAAGCATAGGGAACATCTTTCATTTTCTCTTTATCTTCTGCTATGGTCGGGCATTGAGTCTGACTCAACTTCACACCTTGTAACAAAGGCAAGAACCCTTTCTTTGCTTGATCCATTTTGAACTTTTTCAAAACTTTATCAAGGTATGTGCTTTGTGAAAGTCTAATTAAGCGTCTTGATCTATCTCTATAGATCTTGATGCCTAATATATAAGCAGCTTCATTGAGGTCTTTCATTGAAAAACTTTTATTCAAGTATCCTTTTATGCTATCCAAAAATTCTATATCATTTCCAATCAACAATATGTTGTCTACATATAATATCAGAAATGCTACAGAGCTCCCACTCACTTTCTTGTAAATACATGCTTCTCCAAAAATCTGTATAAAACCATATGCTTTGATCACACTATCAAAGCGTTTATTCCAACCCCGAGAGGCTTGCACCAGTCCATAAATAGATCGCTGGAGCTTGCACACTTTGTTAGCACCTTTTGGATCGACAAAACCTTCTGGTTGCATCATATAAACTCTTCTTCTAGAAATCCATTCAGGAATGCAGTTTTGACATCCATTTTCCATATTTCATAATCATAAAATGCGGCAATTTCTAACATGATTCGGACATACTTAAGCATTGCTACGGGTGAGAAAGTCTCATCGTAGTCAACCCCTTGAACTTGTCGAAAACCTTTTGCAACAAGTCGAGCTTTGTAGACAGTCACATTACCATTAGCGTTAGTCTTCTTCTTGAAGATCCATTTATTCTCGATGGCTTGCCGATCATCGGGCAAGTCAACCAAAGTCCATACTTTGTTCTCATACATGGATCCCATCTCGGATTTCATGGCCTCAAGCCATTTTTCGGAATCTGGGCTCATCATCGCTTCCTCATAGTTCGTAGGTTCGCCATGGTCAAGTAACATGACCTCCAGAATAGGATTACCGTACCACTCTGGTGCTGATCTTACTCTGGTTGACCTACGAGGTTCGGTAGTAACTTGATCTGAAGTTTCATGATCAATATCATTGGCTTCCTCACTAATTGATGTAGTCGTCACAGGAACCGATTTCTGTGATGAACTACTTTCCAATAAGGGAGTAGGTACAGTTACCTCATCAAGTTTTACTTTCCTCCCACTCACTTCTTTCGAGAGAAACTCCTTCCCTAGAAAGGATCCGAATTTAGCAACAAAAGTCTTGCCTTCAGATCTGTGATAGAAGGTGTACCCAAATAGTCTCCTTTGGGTATCCTATGAAGACACATTTCTCCGAGTTGTGTTCAAGCTTATCTGGTTGAAGTTTCTTCACATAAGTGCACCGCAGCCCCAAACTTTAAGAAACGACAACTTTGGTTTCTTGCCAAACCACAGTTTATAAGGCGTTGTCTCAATGGATTTTGATGGTGCCCTATTTAACATGAATGCGTCCATCTCTAAAGCATAACCCCAAAACGATAGCGATAAATCAGTAAGAGACATCATATATCGCACCATATCTAGTAAAGTATGATTACGACGTTCGGACACACCATTACGTTGTGGTGTTCCGGGTGGCGTGAGTTGCGAAACTATTCCGCATTGTTTCAAATGTAAACCAAACTCGTAACTCAAATATTCTCCTCCACGATCAAATCGTAGAAACTTTATTTTCTTATTACGATGATTTTCCACTTCACTCTGAAATTCTTTGAACTTTTCAAATGTTTCAGACTTATGTTTCATTAAGTAGATATACCCATATCTGCTTAAATCATCTGTGAAGGTGAGAAAATAATGATACCCGCCACGAGCCTCGATATTCATTGGTCCACATACATCAGTATGTATGATTTCCAACAAATCCGTTGCTTGCTCCATAGTTCCGGAGAACGGCATTTTACTCATCTTGCCCATGAGGCATGGTTCACAAGTACCAAGTGATTCATAATCAAGTGATTCCAGAAGTCCATCAGTATGGAGTTTCTTCATGCGCTTTACACCAATATGACGCAAACGGCAGTGTCACAAATAAGTTGCACTATCATTATCAACTCTGCATCTTTTGGCTTCAACATTATGAATATGTGTATAACTACTATCGAGATTCAATAAAAATAGACCACTCTTCAAGGGTGCATGACCATAAAAGATATTACTCATATAAATAGAACAACCATTATTCTCTGATTTAAATGAATAACCGTCTCGCATCAAACAAGATTCAAATATAATGTTCATGCTTAACGCTGACACCAAATAACAATTATTCAGGTCTAAAACTAACCCCGTAGGTAGATGTAGAGGTAGCGTGCCGACCGCGATCACATCGACTTTGGAACCATTTCCCACGCGCATCGTCACCTCGTCCTTAGCCTATCTTTGCTTAATCTGTAGTCCCTGTTTCGAGTTGCAAATATTAGCAACAGAACCAGTATCAAATACCCAAGTGCTACTGCGAGCATTAGTAAGGTACACATCAATAACATGTATATCACATATATCTTTGTTCACCTTGCCATCCTTCTTATCTGCCAAATACTTGGGGCAGTTCCGCTTCCAGTGACCAGTCTGCTTGCAGTAGAATCATTCAATCTCAGGCTTAGGTCCAGACTTGGGTTTCTTCTCTTGAGCAACAACTTGTTTGCCGTTCTTTTTGAAGTTCCCCTTCTTCTTCCCTTTACCCTTTTTCTTGAAACTGGTGGTCTTGTTGACCATCAACACTTGATGCTCCTTTTTGATTTCTACCTCCGCAACTTTTAGCATTGCGAAGAGGTCAGGAATAGTCTTGTTCATCCCTTGCATATTATAGTTCATCACGAAGCTCTTGTAGCTTGGTGGCAGTGATTGAAGAATTCTATCAATGACACTATCATCAGGAAGATTAACTCCCAGTTGAATCAAGTGATTATTATACCCAGACATTTTGAGTATATGTTCACTGACAGAACTATTCTCTTCCATCTTGCAGCTATAGAACTTATTGGAGACTTCATATGTCTCAATCCGGGCATTTGCTTGAAATATTAACTTCAACTCCTGGAACATCTCATATGCTCCATGACGTTCAACGGATTGGTGTAGGAATCACTGGAACTAATTTTCCTTGTTGGAGTAGGAGAGAAGGAAAGAGGGGGAGAGGGAGAAGGAAAAGGGGGCTGCACCCCTTGTCCAATTCGGACCAGAGGGGGGGAGCCTCCTTCCTTTTGGCCACTCTCCTCTATTCCCGTATTGCCCAATAAGTCCCATATACTCCCCAGCGAATTCCCCTAACTCTCCAGTACTCCGAAAGGAAAATGGTGATGAAATATTAACTTCATCATCATTAGCTTCCTCACTAATTGGTGTAGGAATCACTGGAACTGATTTCTGTGATGAACTAGTTTCCAATTTGGGAGAAGGTACAATTACCTTATCAAGCTCTACTTTCCTCCCACTTACTTCTTTCGAGAGAAACTCCCTCTCCAGAAAGGATCCATCTTAGCAACGAATATCTTGCCTTCGGATCTGTGATAGAAGGTGTACCCAACAGTTTCCTTTGGTTATTCTATGAAGACGCACTTCTTCGATTTGGGTTCGAGCTTATCAGGTTGAAACTTTTTCACATAAGCATCGCAACCCCAAACTTTAAGAAACGACAACTTTGGTTTCTTGCCAAACCATAGTTCATAAGGCGTCGTCTCAACGGATTTTGATGGTGCCCTATTTAAAGTGAATGCAGCTGTCTCTAATGCATAACCCCAAAACGATAGTGGTAAATCGGTAAGCTACATCATAGATCTATTGAGATAGATCAAGACGCTTGATCAGATTTTCCATTAGTACATACCTTGACAAGATTTTGAAGTAGTTAAAAATGGAACAGTCAAAGAAAGAGTTCTTGCCTATGTTGCAAAGGTGTGAAATTGAGTAATACTAAAATCCCGACCACGGCAGAAAATAGAAAGAGAATGAAAGTCATTCCCTATGCCTCAGTCATAGGTTCTATGAAGTATGCCATGCTATGAACCAGACCTATTGTATACCCTGCCCTGAGTTTGGCAAGGGAGTACAATAGTGATCTAGGAGTAGATCACTGGTCATTGGTCAAAATTATCCTTAGTGGAATAAGGATATGTTTCTCGATTATGGAGGTGATAAAAGAGTTCGTCGTAAAGAGTTACATTGGTGCAAGCTTTTACACCAATCCAGATGACTCTAAGTCTCAATCTGGATAAATATTGAAAGTGGGAGCAATTAGCTAGAGTAGCTCCGTGCAGAGCATTGCAGACATAGAATAATTTGCAAAATACATACGGCTCTGAATGTGACAGACCCGTTGACTAAACTTCTCTCACGAGCAAAACATGATCACACCTTAGTACTCTTTGGGTGTTAATCACATATCGATGTGAACTAGATTATTGACTCTAGTAAACCCTTTGGGTGTTGGTCACATGACGATGTGAACTATGGGTGTTAATCACATGCAGATGTGAATATTAGTGTTAAATCACATGGTGATGTGAACTAGATTATTGACTCTAGTGCAAGTGCGGGACTGAAGGAAATATGCCCTAGAGGCAATAATAAAGTTATTATTTATTTCCTTATTTCATGATAAATGTTTATTCTTCATGGTATAATTGTATTAACCAGAAATTTAGTACATGTGTGAATACATAGACAAACAAAGTGTCACTAGTATGCCTCTACTTAACTAGCTCGTTGAATCAAAGATGGTTAAGTTTCCTAGCCATAGACATGAGTTGTCATTTGATTAACGGGATCACATCATTAGAGAATGATGTGATTGACCTGACCCATTCCGTTAGCTTAGCACTTGATCGTTTAGTATGTTGCTATTGCTTTCTTCATGACTTATACATGTTCCTATTACTATGAGATTATGGAACTCTCGAATACCGGAGGAACACTTTGTGTGCTACCAAACATCACAACGTAACTGGGTGATTATAAAAGTGCTCTATAGGTGTCTCCAAAGGTACTTGTTGAGTTGGCGTATTTTGAGATTAGTATTTGTCACTCCGATTGTCGGAGAGGTATCTCCGGGCCCTCTCGGTAATGCACATCACTATAAGCCTTGCAAGCAATGGCAACATACTAAACAATCAAGTGCTAAGCTAATGGAATGGGTCAAGTCAATCACATCATTCTCTAATGATGTGATCCAGTTAATCAAATAACAACTCATGTCTATGGCTAGGAAACTTAACCATCTTTGATTCAACGAGCTAGTTAAGTAGAGGCATACTAGTGACACTTTGTTTGCCTATGTATTCACACATGTACTAAGTTTCCGGTTAATACAATTCTAGCATGAATAATAAACATTTATCATGAAATAATGAAATAAATAATAACGTTATTATTGCCTCTAGGGCATATTTTCTTCAGTTTGAAGTCCCGGTTCTAAGCCGTAAAGCATGGCACACTGAACTATCGAGTAGTCATCAGCTTTGCTTGCCAGACGTTCTTAACGTCGTCAGCTACATCTACAGCAGGCCTGGCACCCAGCGGTGCTTCCAGGACGTAATTCTTCTGTGCAGCAATGAGGATAATCCTCAAGTTACGGACCCAGTCCGTGTAATTGCTACCATCATCTTTCAACTTAGCTTTCTCAAGGAACGCATTAAAATTCAACGGAACAACAGCACGAGCCATCTATCTACAACAAACATAGACAAGCAAAATACTATCAGGTACTAAGTTCATGATAAATTTGAGTTCAATTAATCATATTACTAAGAACTCCCACTTAGATAGACATCCTTCTAATCATCTAAGTGACCACGTGATCCAAATCAACTAAACCATGTCCGATCATCACGTGAGATGGAGTAGTTTTTAATGGTGAACATCACTATGTTGATCATATCTACTATATGGTTCACGCTCGACCTTTCGGTCTCAGTGTTCTGAGGCCATATTTGTATATGCTAGGCTCGTCAAGTTTAACCTGAGTATTCCGCATGTGCAACTGTTAAGCACCCGTTGTATTTGATCGTAGAGCCTATCACACCCGATCATCACGTGGTGTCTCAGCACGAAGAACTTTCACAACGGTGCATACTCAGGGAGAACACTTATACCTTGAAATTTAGTGAGAGATCATCTTATAATGCTACCGTCAATCAAAGCAAAATAAGATGCATAAAAGGATAAACATCACATGCAATCAATATAAGTGATATGATATGTCCATCATCATCTTGTGCTTGTGATCTCCATCTCCGAAGCACCGTCATGATCACCATCGTCACCGGCGCGACACCTTGATCTCCATCGTAGCATCGTTGTCGTTTCGCCACCTATTGCTTCTACGACTATCGCTACCGCTTAGTGATAAAGTAAAGCAAATACAGGGCGATTGCATTGCATACAATAAAGCAACAACCATATGGCTCATGCCAGTTGCTGATAACTCGGTTACAAAACATGATCATCTCATACAATAAAATATAGCATCACGTCTTGACCATATCACATCACAACATGCCCTGCAAAAACAAGTTAGACGTCCTCTACTTTGTTGTTGCAAGTTTTACGTGGCTGCTATGGGTTGAGCAAGAACCGTTCTTACCTACGCATCAAAACCACAACAATAGTTCGTCAAGTTAGTGCTGTTTTAACCTTCTCAAGGACTGGGCGTAGCCACACTCGGTTCAACTAAAGTTGGAGAAACTGACACCCGCCAGCCACCTATGTGCAAAGTGTTGGAAATATGCCCTAGAGGCAATAATAAAAGGATTATTATTATATTTCCTTGTTCATGATAATTGTCTTTATTCATGCTATAATTGTATTATCCGGAAATTGTAATACACGTGTGAATACATAGACCATAATATGTCCCTAGTAAGCCTCTAGTTGACTAGCTCGTTGATCAACATATAGTCATGGTTTCCTGACTATGGACATTAGATGTCGTTGATAACGGGATCACATCATTAGGAGAATGATGTGATGGACAAGACCCAATCCTAAGCATAGCACAAGATCGTGTAGTTCGTTTTGCTAGAGCTTTTCCAATGTCAAGTATCTCTTCCTTAGACCATGAGATCGTGTAACTCCCGGATACCGTAGGAGTGCTTTGGGTGTACCAAACATCACAACGTAACTGGGTGACTATAAAGGTGCACTACAGGTATCTCTGAAAGTGTCTGTTGGGTTGACACGGATCGAGACTGGGATTTGTCACTCCGTATTACGGAGAGGTATCACTGGGCCCACTCGGTAGTGCATCATCATAATGAGCTCAAAGTGACCAAATGTCTGGTCACGGGATCATGCATTACGGTACGAGTAAAGTGACTTGCCGGTAATGAGACTGAACGAGGTATTGGGATACCGACGATCGAGTCTCGGGCAAGTAACATACCGTCTGACAAAGGGAATAGTATACGGGATTGCTTGAATCCTCAACATCGTGGTTCATCCGATGAGATCATCGAGGAGTATGTGGGAGCCAACATGGGTATCCAGATCCCGCTGTTGGTTATTGACCGGAGAGCCGTCTCGGTCATGTCTACATGTCTCCCGAACCCGTAGGGTCTACACACTTAAGGTTCGGTGACGCTAGGGTTGTATGAATATGAGTATGCAGCAAACCGAATGTTGTTAGGAGTCCCGGATGAGATCCCGGACGTCATGAGGAGTTCCGGAATGGTCCGGAGGTCAAGAAAACTATATAGGAAGTGCTGTTTCGGCCATTGGGAAAGTTTCGGGGTCACCCGGTATTGTACGGGGACCACCGGAAGGGTCCCGGGGGTCCACCGGGTGGGGCCACCTATCCCGGAGGGCCCCGTGGGCTGAAGTGGGAGGGGAACCAGCCCCTAGTGGTCTGGTGCGCCCCCCCTTGGGCCCCCCTGCGCCTAGGGTTGGAAACCCTAGGTGGGGGGGGGGCGCCCCACTTGCCTTGGGGGGCACTCCACCCCCTGGCCGCCGCCCCCTTGGGAGATTCGATCTTCCAGGGCCAGCGCCCCCCCTGGGGGCCTATATAAAGGAGGGCAGGGGAGGGGGCAGCCGCACCCTTGTGTCTTGGCGCCTCCCTCCCCTGCTACACCTCGTCCTCCTCCCGCAGCAGCTTGGCGAAGCCCTGCCGGAATTCTGCTGCATCCACCACCACACCGTCGTGCTGCTGGATCATCATCAACCTCTCCTTCCCCCTTGCTGGATCAAGAAGGAGGAGACGTCATCCGCTCCGTACGTGTGTTGAACGTGGAGGTGCTGTCCGTTCGGCACTTGGTCATCGGTGATTTGAATCACGGCGAGTACGACTCCATCATCACCGTTCCCTTGAATGCTTCCGCACGCGATCTACAATTGGTATGTAGATGCAATCTCTCTCCCATGACTCGTTGCTTAGATGAACTCATAGATGGATCTTGGTGAAACCGTAGGAAAAATTTTAATTTTCTGCAACGTTCCCCAATAGTGGCATCATGAGCTAGGTCTATGCGTAGTTCTCTATTGCACGAGTAGAACACAATTTTGTTGTGGGCGTAGAGCTTGTCAACTTGCTTGCCGCTACTAGTCTTTTCTTGCTTTAGCGGTATTGTGGGATGAAGCGGCCTGGACCGACCTTACACGTACGCTTACGTGAGACAGGTTCCACCGACTGACATGCACTAGTTGCATAAGGTGGCTAGCGGGTGTCTGTCTCTCCTACTTTAGTTGGAGCGGATTAGATGAAAAGGGTCCTTATGAAGGGTAAATAGAAGTTGACAAAATCACGTTGTGGTTATTCGTAGGTAAGAAAACGTTCTTGCTAGAACCCAATTGCAGCCACGTAAAAGATGCAACAACAATTAGAGGACGTCTAACTTGTTTTTGCAGCAATTGTCATGTGATGTGATATGGCCAGAAGTTGTGATGAATGATGAATGATATATTGTGATGTATGAGATCATGTTCTTGTAATAGGAATCACGACTTGCATGTCGATGAGTATGACAACCGGCAGGAGCCATAGGAGTTGTCTTTATTTTTGTATGACCTGCGTGTCATTGAAGAACGCCATGTAAATTACTTTACTTTATTGCTAAACGCGTTAGCCATAGAAGTAGAAGTAGTCGTTGGCGTGACAACTTCATGAAGACACAATGATGGAGATCATGATGATGGAGATCATGGTGTCATGCCGGTGACGAAGATGATCATGGAGCCCCGAAGATGGAGATCGAAGGAGCTATATGATATTGGCCATATCATGTCACTACTATATAATTGCATGTGATGTTTATTATGTTTTATGCATCTTGTTTACTTAGAACGGCGGTAGTAAATAAGATGATCCCTTATAATAATTTCAAGAAAGTGTTCCCCCTAACTGTGCACCGTTGCTAAAGTTCGTCGTTTTGAAGCACCACGTGATGATCGGGTGTGATAGATCCTTACGTTCACATACAACGAGTGTAAGACAGATTTACACATGCAGAACACTTAGGGTTAACTTGACGAGCCTAGCATGTACAGACATGGCCTCGGAACACAAGAGACCGAAAGGTCGAACATGAGTCGTATGGAAGATACGATCAACATGGAGATGTTCACCGATGATGACTAGTCCGTCTCACGTGATGATCGGACACGGCCTAGTCGACTCGGATCGTGTAACACTTAGATGACTAGAGGGATGTCAAATCTGAGTGGGAGTTCATTCAATAATTTGATTAGATGAACTTAATTATCATGAACTTAGTCTAAAACTTTGCAAAATATGTCTTGTAGATCAAATGGCCAACGCTCATGTCAACATGAACTTCAACGCGTTCCTAGAGAAAACCAAGCTGAAAGATGATGGCAGCAACTATTCGGACTAGGTCCGGAACCTGAGGATCATCCTCATAGCAGCCAATAAAGCATATGTCCTAGATGAACCGCTAGGTGAAGCACCCATCCCAGAGAACCAAGACGTTATGAACGTTTGGCAGTCACGTGCTGATGATTACTCCCTCGTTCAGTGCGGCATGCTTTACAGCTTAGAACCGGGGCTCCAAAAGCGTTTTGAGAAACACGGAGCATATGAGATGTTCGAGGAGCTGAAAATGGTTTTCAAGCTCATGCCCGGGTCGAGAGATATGAAGTCTCCGACAAGTTCTATAGTTGTAAGATGGAGGAAAACAGTTCTGTCAGTGAGCACATACTCAAAATGTCTGGGTTGCACAACCGCCTGTCCCAGCTGGAGATCAACCTCCCGGACGAGGCGGTCATTGACAGAATCCTTCAGTCGCTCCCACCGAGCTACAAGAGCTTTGTGTTGAACTACAATATGCAGGGGATGGTGAAGACCATTCCTGAAGTATTTTCCATGCTGAAGTCAGCAGAGGTTGAAATCAAGAAAGAACATCAAGTGTTGATGGTCAATAAGACCACTAAGTTTAAAAAGGGCAAGGGTAAGAAGAACTTCAAGAAGGACGGCAAAGATGTTGCCGCGCCCGGTAAGCCAGCTGCCGGGAAGAAGTCAAAGAATGGACCCAAGCCTGAGACTGAGTGCTTTTATTGCAAGGGGAAGGGTCACTGGAAGCGGAACTTCCCCAAATACTTAGCGGACAAGAAGGCCGGCAACACTAAAGGTATATTTGTTATACATGTAATTGATGTGTACCTTACCAGTACTCGTAGTAACTCCTGGGTATTTGATACCGGTGCCGTTGCTCATATTTGTAACTCACAGCAGGAGCTGCGGAATAAGCGGAGACTGGCGAAGGACGAGGTGACGATGCGCGTCGGGAATGGTTCCAAGGTCGATGTGATCGCCGTCGGCACGCTACCTCTACATTTACCCACGGGATTAGTTATGAACCTCAATAATTGTTATTTAGTGCCAAGTTTGAGCATGAACATTGTATCTGGATCTCGTTTAATACGAGATGGCTACTCATTTAAATCCGAGAATAATGGTTGTTCTATTTATATGAGAGATATGTTTTATGGTCATGCCCCGATGGTCAATGGTTTATTCTTAATGAATCTCGAATGTAATGTTACACATATTCATAGCGTGAATACCAAAAGATGTAAAGTTGATAACGATAGTCCCACATACTTGTGGCACTGCCGCCTTGGTCACATTGGTGTCAAGCGCATGAAGAAGCTCCATGCTGATGGACTTTTAGAGTCTCTCGATTATGAATCATTTGACACATGCGAACCATGCCTCATGGGCAAAATGACCAAGACTCCGTTCTCCGGAACAATGGAGCGAGCAACCAACTTATTGGAAATCATACATACCGATGTGTGCGGTCCAATGAGCGTTGAGGCTCGCGGAGGATATCGTTATGTTCTCACTCTCACTGATGACTTGAGTAGATATGGGTATGTCTACTTGATGAAACACAAGTCTGAGACCTTTGAAAAGTTCAAGGAATTTCAGAATGAGGTAGAGAATCAACGTGATCGAAAGATAAAGTTCCTACGATCAGATCAAGGAGGAGAATACTTAAGTCACGAATTTGGTACACACTTAAGGAAATGTGGAATCGTTTCACAACTCACGCCGCCTGGAACACCTCAGCGTAATGGTGTGTCCGAACATCGTAATCGCACTCTATTGGATATGGTGCGGTCTATGATGTCTCTTACCGATTTACCGCTATCATTTTGGGGATACGCTCTAGAGACAGCTACATTCACTTTAAATAGGGCACCGTCTAAATCCGTTGAGACGACACCGTATGAATTATGGTTTGGGAAGAAACCTAAGCTATCGTTTCTAAAAGTTTGGGGATGCGATGCTTATGTCAAGAAATTACAACCTGAAAAGCTCGAACCCAAGTCGGAAAAATGCGTCTTCATAGGATACCCTAAGGAAACCATTGGGTATACCTTCTACTTAAGATCCGAGGGCAAGACCTTTGTTGCCAAGAACGGATCCTTTCTGGAAAAAGAGTTTCTCTCGAAAGAAGTAAGTGGGAGGAAAGTAGAACTCGATGAAGTACTACCTCTTGAACCGGAAAGTAGTACAGCTCAGGAAAATGTTCCTGTGGTGCCTACACCAACTGGAGAGGAAATTAATGATGATGATCAAGGTACTTCGGATCAAGTTGCTACAGAACCTCGTAGGTCCACAAGGACACGTTCCACACCAGAGTGGTATGGCAACCCTGTCCTGGAAATCATGTTGTTAGACAACGGTGAACCTTCGAACTATGAAGAAGCGATGGCGGGCCCAGATTCCAACAAATGGCTTGAAGCCATGCAATCCGAGATAGAATCCATGTATGAAAACAAAGTATGGACTTTGACAGACTTGCCCGATGATCGGCGAGCGATAGAAAACAAATGGATCTTTAAGAAGAAGATGGACGTGGATGGTAACATTACCATATATAAAGCTCGACTTGTCGCTAAGGGTTATCGACAAGTTCAAGGGGTTGACTACGATGAGACATTCTCTCCCGTAGCGAAGCTGAAGTCCGTCCGAATCATGTTAGCAATTGCCGCATACTATGATTATGAGATATGGCAGATGGACGTCAAAACGGCATTCCTTAACGGGCATCTTAAGGAAGAACTGTATATGATGCAGCCGGAGGGTTTTGTCGATCCTAAGAATGCTAACAAAGTATGCAAGCTCCAGCGATCCATTTATGGGCTGGTGCAAGCATCTCGGAGTTGGAACATTCGCTTTGATGAGATGATCAAAGCGTTTGGGTTTATGCAGACTTATGGAGAAGCCTGCGTTTACAAGAAAGTGAGTGGGAGCTCTGTAGCATTTCTCATATTATATGTAGATGACATACTTTTGATGGGAAATGATATAGAACTTTTGGACAGCATTAAGGCCTACTTGAATAAGTGTTTTTCAATGAAGGACCTTGGAGAAGCTGCTTACATATTAGGCATCAAGATCTATAGGGATAGATCGAGACGCCTCATAGGTCTTTCACAAAGCACATACCTTGATAAGATTTTGAAGAAGTTCAAAATGGATCAGTCCAAGAAAGGGTTCTTGCCTGTATTGCAAGGTGTGAGATTGAGCTCGGCTCAATGCCCGACCACGGCAAAAGATAAAGAAGAGATGAGTGTCATCCCCTATGCTTCAGCCATAGGATCTATTATGTATGCCATGCTGTGTACCAGACCTGATGTAAACCTTGCCGTAAGTTTGGTAGGAAGGTACCAAAGTAATCCCGGCAAGGAACACTGGACAGCGGTCAAGAATATCCTAAGTACCTGAAAAGGACAAAGGACATGTTTCTCGTTTATGGAGGTGACGAAGAGCTCGCCGTAAAGGGTTACGTCGATGCTAGCTTCGACACAGATCTGGATGACTCTAAGTCACAAACCGGATACGTGTATATGTTGAATGGTGGAGCAGTAAGCTGGTGCAGCTGCAAGCAGAGCGTCGTGGCGGGATCTACATGTGAAGCGGAGTACATGGCAGCCTCGGAGGCAGCGCATGAAGCTATTTGGGTGAAGGAGTTCATCACCGACCTAGGAGTCATACCCAATGCGTCGGGGCCGATCAAACTCTTCTGTGACAACACTGGAGCTATTGCCCTTGCCAAGGAGCCCAGGTTTCACAAGAAGACCAGGCACATCAAGCGTCGTTTCAACTCCATCCGTGAAAATGTTCAAGATGGAGACATAGATATTTGCAAAGTACATACGGATCTGAATGTCGCAGATCCGTTGACTAAACCTCTCTCGCGAGCAAAACATGATCAACACCAGAACTCTATGGGTGTTCGATTCATCACAATGTAACTAGATTATTGACTCTAGTGCAAGTGGGAGACTGTTGGAAATATGCCCTAGAGGCAATAATAAAAGGATTATTATTATATTTCCTTGTTCATGATAATTGTCTTTATTCATGCTATAATTGTATTATCCGGAAATCGTAATACACGTGTGAATACATAGACCATAATATGTCCCTAGTAAGCCTCTAGTTGACTAGCTCGTTGATCAACAGATAGTCATGGTTTCCTGACTATGGACATTAGATGTCGTTGATAACGGGATCACATCATTAGGAGAATGATGTGATGGACAAGACCCAATCCTAAGCATAGCACAAGATCGTGTAGTTCGTTTTGCTAGAGCTTTTCCAATGTCAAGTATCTCTTCCTTAGACCATGAGATCGTGTAACTCCCGGATACCGTAGGAGTGCTTTGGGTGTACCAAACGTCACAACGTAACTGGGTGACTATAAAGGTGCACTACAGGTATCTCCGAAAGTGTCTGTTGGGTTGACACGGATCGAGACTGGGATTTGTCACTCCGTATTACGGAGAGGTATCACTGGGCCCACTCGGTAGTGCATCATCATAATGAGCTCAAAGTGACCAAGTGTCTGGTCACGGGATCATGCATTACGGTACGAGTAAAGTGACTTGCCGGTAACGAGACTGAACGAGGTATTGGGATACCGACGATCGAGTCTCGGGCAAGTAACATACCGTCTGACAAAGGGAATAGTATACGGGGTTGCTTGAATCCTCGACATCGTGGTTCATCCGATGAGATCATCGAGGAGTATGTGGGAGCCAACATGGGTATCCAGATCCCGCTGTTGGTTATTGACCGGAGAGCCGTCTCGGTCATGTCTACATGTCTCCCGAACCCGTAGGGTCTACACACTTAAGGTTCGGTGACGCTAGGGTTGTATGAATATGAGTATGCAGCAAACCGAATGTTGTTCGGAGTCCCGGATGAGATCCCGGACGTCACGAGGAGTTCCGGAATGGTCCGGAGGTAAAGAAACTATATAGGAAGTGCTGTTTCGGCCATCGGGAAAGTTTCGGGGTCACCCGGTATTGTACCGGGACCACCGGAAGGGTCCCGGGGGTCCACCGGGTGGGGCCACCTATCCCGGAGGGCCCCGTGGGCTGAAGTGGGAGGGGAACCAGCCCCTAGTGGGCTGGTGCGCCCCCCTTGGCCCCCCTGCGCCTAGGGTTGGAAACCCTAGGTGGGGGGGGGCGCCCACTTGCCTTGGGGGGCACTCCACCCCCCTGGCCGCCGCCCCCTTGGGAGATTGGATCTCCCAGGGCCGGCGCCCCCCTGGGGGCCTATATAAAGGAGGGCAGGGGGAAGGGCAGCCGCACCCTGTGTCTTGGCGCCTCCCTCCCCCTGCTACACCTCGTCCTCCTCCCGCAGCAGCTTGGCGAAGCCCTGCCGGAATTCTGCTGCATCCACCACCACGCCGTCATGCTGCTGGATCATCATCAACCTCTCCTTCCCCCTTGCTGGATCAAGAAGGAGGAGACGTCATCCGCTCCGTACGTGTGTTGAATGCGGAGGTGCTGTCCGTTCGGCACTTGGTCATCGGTGATTTGAATCACGGCGAGTACGACTCCATCATCACCGTTCCCTTGAACGCTTCCGCACGCGATCTACAAGTGGTATGTAGATGCAATCTCTCTCCCATGACTCGTTGCTTAGATGAACTCATAGATGGATCTTGGTGAAACCGTAGGAAAAATTTTAATTTTCTGCAACGTTCCCCAACACAAAGCACATCGGTAGATCTAGTCTCGCGTAAGCGTACGCGTAATGTCGGTCCGGGCCGCTTCATCCAACAATACCGCCGAACCAAAGTATGACATGCTGATAAGCAGTATGACTTGTATTGCCACAACTCACTTGTGTTCTACTCATGCATATGACATCTACGCATAAAACCAGGCTCGGATGCCACTGTTGGGGAACATAGTAATTAAAAAAAAATTCCTACGCACACGCAAGATCATAGTGATGCATAGCAACGAGAGGGGAGAGTGTTGTCCACGTACCCTCGTAGACCGAAAGCGGAAGCGTTAGCACAACGCGGTTGATGTAGTTGTACGTCTTCACGATCCGACCGATCCAAGTACCAAACGCACGGCACCTCCGAGTTCAGCACACGTTCAGCTCGATGACGTCCCTCGAACTGTGATCCAGCCGAGCTTCGAGGGAGAGTTCTATCAGCACGACGGCGTGGTGACGGTGATGATGTTCTACCGACACAGGGCTTCGCCTAAGCACCGCAACGATATTATCGAGGTGGAATATGGTGGAGGGGGGCACCCACACGGCTAATAGATCTCAAGAATCAATTGTTGTGTCTAGAGGTGCCCTCCTGCCCCCGTATATAAAGGAGCAAGGGGGAGGGGGCGGCCGGCCAGGAGGAGGCATGCCAGGGAGGAGTCCTACTCCCACCGGGAGTAGGACTCCCTCCTTTCCTTGTCCAAGTAGGAGAGGGGGAAGGAAGGGGAGAGAGGAGAGGAAGGAAAGGGGGGCGCCGCCGCCTCTCCTTGTCCTATTCGGACTAGAGGGGGAGGGGGCGCGCGGCCTACCCTGGCCGCCCCTCCTCTTCTCCACTTTGGGCCCATGAGGCCCATTAACCCCCCCGGGGGGTTCCGGTAACCCCCCGGTACTCCGGTATACATCCGATAACCCCCGGAACCATTCCGGTGTCCGAATATAGTTGTCCAATATATCAATCTTCACGTCTCGACCATTTCGAGACTCCTCGTCATGTCCGTGATCACATCCGGGACTCCGAACTATCTTCGGTACATCAAAACATATAAACTCATAATATAACCGTCATCGAACTTTAAGCATGCGGACCCTACGGGTTCGAGAACTATGTAGACATGACCGAGACAAGTCTCCGGCCAATAACCAATAGCGGAACCTTGATGCTCATATTGGCTCCCACATATTCTACGAAGATCTTTTGTCGGTCAAACCGCATAACAACATACGTTGTTCCCTTTGTCATCGGTATGTTACTTGCCCGAGATTCGATCGTCGGTATCTTAATACCTGGTTCAATCTCGTTACCGGCAAGTCTCTTTACTCGTTACGTAATGCATCATCATGTAACTAAATCATTAGCTACATTGCTTGCAAGTCTTATAGTGATGTGCATTACCGAGAGGGCCCAGAGATACCTCTCCGACAATCGGAGTGACAAATCCTAATGTCGAAATACGCCAACTCAACATGTACCTTCGGAGACACCTATAGAGCTCCTTTATAATCACCCAGTTACGTTGTGGCGTTTGGTAGCACACAAAGTGTTCCTCCGGTAAACGGGAGTTGCATAATCTCATAGTTGTAGGAACATGTATACGTCATGAAGAAAGCAATAGCAACATACTAAACAATCAAGTGTTAAGCTAACAGAATGGTCCAAGTCAATCACATCATTCTCCCAATGATGTGATCCCGTTAATCAAATGACAACCCATGTCTATGGTTAGGAAACACAACCATCTTTGATCAACGAGCTAGTCAAGTAGAGGCATACTAGTGACACTATGTTTGTCTATGTATTCACACATGTATTATGTTTCCGGTTAATACAATTCTAGCATGAATAATAAACATTTATCATGATATAAGGAAATAAATAATAACTTTATTATTGCCTCTAGGGCATATTTCCTTCAGTCTCCCACTTGCACTAGAGTCAATAATCTAGATTACAAAGTAATGATTCTAACACCCATGGAGCCTTGGTGCTAATCATGTTTTGCTCGTGGAAGAGGCTTAGTCAACGGGTCTGCAACATTCAGATCCGTATGTATCTTGCAAATCTCTATGTCTCCCAACTGGACTTGGTCCCGGATGGAATTGAAGCATCTCTTGATGTGCTTGGTCCTATTGTGAAATCTGGATTCCTTTGCCAAGGCAATTGCACCAGTATTGTCACAGAAGATTTTCATTGGTCCCGATGCACTAGGTATGACACCTAGATCAGATATGAACTCCTTCATCCAGACTCCTTCATTTGTTGCTTCTGAAGCAGCTATGTACTCCGCTTCACGTGTAGATCCCACCACGACACTTTATTTAGAACTGCACCAACTGACAGCTCCACCATTCAATATAAACACATATCCGGTTTGCGATTTAGAATCGTCCGGATCAGTGTCAAAGCTTGCATCGACGTAACCATTTACAGCTCTTTGTCACCTCCATAAACGAGAAACATATCCTTAGTCCTTTTCAGGTATTTCAGGATATTCTTGACCGCTATCCAGTGTTCCACTCCTGGATTACTTTGGTACCTCCCTGCTAAACATATTGCTAAGCATACATCAGGTCTGGTACACATCATTGCATACATGATAGAGCCTATGGCTGAAGCATAGGGAACATCTTTCATTTTCTCTCTATCTTCTGCTGTGGTCGGGCATTGAGTCTGACTCAACTTCACACCTTGTAACACAGGCAAGAACCCTTTCTTTGCTTGATCCATTTTGAACATCTTCAAAACTTTATCAAGGTATGTGCTTTGTGAAAGTCCAATTAAGCGTCTTTATCTATCTCTATAGATCTTGATGCCTAATATATAAGCAGCTTCACCGAGGTCTTTCATTGAAAAACTTTTATTCAAGTATCCTTTTATGCTATCCAGAAATTCTATATCATTTCCAATCAACAATATATCGTCTACATATAATATCAGAAATGCTATAGAGCTCCCACTCACTTTCTTGTAAATACAGACTTCTCCAAAAATCTGTATAAAACCATATGCTTTAATCACACTATCAAAGCATTTATTCCAACTCCGATAGGCTTGCACCAGTCCATAAATAGATCGCTGGAGCTTGCACACTTTGTTAGCACCTTTTGGATCGACAAAACCTTCTGGTTGCATCATATACAACTCTTCTTCTAGAAATCCATTCAGGAATGCAGTTTTGACATCCATTTTCCATATTTCATAATCATAAAATGCGGCAATTGCTAACATGATTCAGACAGACTTAAGCATCGCTACGGGTGAGAAAGTCTCATCGTAGTCAACCCCTTGAACTTGTCGAAAACCTTTTGCAAAAAGTCGAGCTTTGTAGACAGTCACATTACCATCAGCGTTAGTCTTCTTCTTGAAGATCCATTTATTCTCGATGGCTTGCCAATTTTCGGGCAAGTCAACCAAAGTCCATACTTTGTTCTATACATGGATCCCATCTTAGATTTCATGGCCTCAAGCCATTTTTCAGAATCTGGGCTCATCATCGCTTCCTCATAGTTCGTAGGTTCGCCACGGTCAATTAACATGACCTCCATAATAGGATTACCGTACCACTCTGGTGCTGATCTTACTCTGGTTGACCTACGAGGTTCGGTAGTAACTTGATCTGAAGTTTCATGATCAATATCATTAGCTTCCTCACTAATTGGTGTAGTCGTCACAGGAACCGATTTTTGTGATGAACTACTTTCCAATAAGGGAGCAAGTACAGTTACCTCATCAAGTTTTACTTTCCTCCCACTCACTTCTTTCGAGAGAAACTCCTTCCCTAGAAAGGATCCGAATTTAGCAACAAAAGTCTTGCCTTCAGATCTGTGATAGAAGGTGTACCCAATAGTCTCCTTTGGGTATCCTATGAAGACACATTTCTCAGAGTTGGGTTCGAGCTTATCTGGTTGAAGTTTCTTCACATAAGCATCGCAGCCCCAAACTTTAAGAAATGACAACTTTGGTTTCTTGCCAAAGCACAGTTCATAAGGCGTTGTCTCAATGGATTTTGATGGCGCCCTATTTAACGTGAATGCGGCCATCTCTAAAGCATAACCCCAAAACGATAGCGGTAAATCAGTAAGAGACATCATAGATCGCACCATATCTAGTAAAGTACGATTACGACGTTCGGACACACCATTACGTTGTGGTGTTCCGGATGGCGTGAGTTGCGAAACTATTCCGCATTGTTTCAAATGTAAACCAAACTCGTAACTCAAATATTCTCCTCCACGATCAGATCGTAGAAACTTTATTTTCTTGTTACGATGATTTTCCACTTCACTCTGAAATTCTTTGACTTTTCAAATGTTTCAGACTTATGTTTCATTAAGTAGATATACCCATATCTGCTTAAATCATCTGTGAAGGTGAGAAAATAACGATACCCACCACGAGCCTCAATATTCATTGGTCCACATACATCAGTATGTATGATTTCCAACAAATCTATTCCTCGCTCCATAGTTCCGGAGAACGGCGTTTTAGTCATCTTGCCCATGAGCCATGGTTCGCAAGTACCAAGTGATTCATAATCAAGTGATTTCAGAAGTCCATCAGTATGGAGTTTCTTCATGCGCTTTACACCAATATGACCCAAACGGCAGTGCCACAAATAAGTTGCACTATCATTATCAACTCTGCATCTTTTGGCTTCAACATTATGAATATGTGTATCAGTACTATCGAGATTCAATAAAAATAGACCACTCTTCAAGGGTGCATGACCATAAAAGATATTACTCATATAAATAGAACAACCATTATTCTCTGATTTAAATGAATAACCGTCTCGCATCAAACAAGATTCAGATATAATGTTCATGCTTAATGCTGGCACCAAATAACAATTATTCAGGTCTAAAACTAATCCCGAATGTAGATGTAGAGGTAGCGTGCCGACCGCGGTCACATTGACTTTGGAACCATTTCCCACGCGCATCGTTACCTTGTCCTTAGCCAATCTTCGCTTAATCCGTAGTCCCCGTTTCGAGTTGCAAATATTAGCAATAGAACCAATATCAAATTTCCTAGGTGCTACTGCGAGCATTAGTAAGGTACACATCAATAACATGTATATCACATATACCTTTTCTCACCTTGCCATCCTTATTATCCGCCAAATACTTCGGGCAGTTCCGCTTCCAGTGACCAGTCTGCTTGCAGTAGAAGCACTCAGTCTCAGGCTTTGGTCCAGACTTGGGTTTCTTCTCTTGAGCAACAACTTGTTTGTCGTTCTTTTTGAAGTTCCCCTTCTTCTTCCCTTTACCCTTTTTCTTGAAACCGGTGGTGTTGTTGACCATCAACACTTGATGCTCCTTTTTGATTTCTACCTCCACAACTTTTAGCATTGCGAAGAGGTCGGGAATAGTCTTGTTCATCCCTTGCATATTATAGTTCATCACGAAGCTCTTGTAGCTTGGTGGGAGTGATTGAAGAATTCTGTCAATGACACTATCATCAGGAAGATTAACTCCCAGTTGAATCAAGTGATTATTATACCCAGACATTTTGAGTATATGTTCACTGACAGAACTATTCTCTTCCATCTTGCAGCTATAGAACTTATTGGAGACTTCATATGTCTCAATCCGGGCATTTGCTTGAAATATTAACTTCAACTCCTGGAACATCTCATATGCTCCATGACGTTCAACGGATTGGTGTAGGAATCACTGGAACTAATTTTCATTGTTGGAGTAGGAGAGAAGGAAAGAGGGGGAGAGGGAGAAGGAAAAGGGGGCTGCACCCCTTGTCCAATTCAGACCAGAGGGGGGGGCGCCTCCTTCCTTTTAGCCTCTCTCCTCTATTCCCGTATGGCCCAATAAGGCCCATATACTCGCCGGCGAATTCCCCTAACTCTCCGGTACTCCGAAAGGAAAATGGTGATGAAATATTAACTTCATCATCATTAGCTTCCTCACTAATTGGTGTAGGAATCACTGGAACTTATTTATGTGATGAACTAGTTTCCAATTCGGGAGAAGGTACAATTACCTTATCAAGCTCTACTTTCCTCCCACTTCTTTCGATAGAAACTCCCTCTCCAGAAAGGATCCATCTTAGCAACGAATATCTTGCCTTCGAATCTGTGATAGAAGGTGTACCCAACAGTTTCCTTTGGTTATTCTATGAAGACGCACTTCTTCGATTTGGGTTTGAGCTTATCAGGTTGAAACTTTTTCACATAAGCATCACAGCCCCAAACTTTAAGAAATGACAACTTTGGTTTCTTGCCAAACCGCAGTTCATAAGGCGTCGTCTCAATGGATTTTGATGGTGCCCTATTTAAAGTGAATGCAGCTGTCTCTAATGCATAACGCCAAAATGATAGTGGTAAATCGGTAAGCTACATCATAGATCTATTGAGATAGATCAAGACGCTTGATCAGATTTTCCATTAGTACATACCTTGACAAGATTTTGAAGTAGTTAAAAATGGAATAGTCAAAGAAAGAGTTCTTGCCTATGTTGCAAAGGTGTGAAATTAAGTAAGACTCAAATCCCTACCACGGCAGAAAATAGAAAGAGAATGAAAGTCATTCCTATGCCTCAGTCATAGGTTCTATGAAGTATGCCATGCTATAGACCAGACCTATTGTATACCCTGCCCTGAGTTTGGCAAGGGAGTACAATAGTGATCTAGGAGTAGATCACTGGTCATTGGTCAAAATTATCCTTAGTGGAATAAGGATATGTTTCTCGATTATGGAGGTGATAAAAGAGTTCGTCGTAAAGAGTTACATTGGTGCAAGCTTTTACACCAATCCAGATGACTCTAAGTCTCAATCTGGATACATATTGAAAGTGGGAGCAATTACCTAGAGTAGCTCCGTGCAGAGCATTGCAGACATAGAATAATTTGCAAAATACATACGGCTCTGAATGTGACAGACCCGTTGACTAAACTTCTCTCACGAGCAAAACATGATCACACCTTAGTACTCTTTGGGTGTTAATCACATATCGATGTGAACTAGATTATTGACTCTAGTAAACCCTTTGGGTGTTGGTCACATGACGATGTGAACTATGGGTGTTAATCACATGCAGATGTGAATATTAGTGTTAAATCACATGGTGATGTGAACTAGATTATTGACTCTAGTGCAAGTGCGAGACTGAAGGAAATATGCCCTAGAGGCAATAATAAAGTTATTATTTATTTCCTTATTTCATGATAAATGTTTATTATTCATGGTATAATTGTATTAACCGGAAACTTAGTACATGTGTGAATACATAGACAAACAAAGTGTCACTAGTATGCCTCTACTTAACTAGCTCGTTGAATCAAAGATGGTTAAGTTTCCTAGCCATAGACATGAGTTGTCATTTGATTAACGGGATCACATCATTAGAGAATGATGTGATTGACTTGACCCATTCCGTTAGCTTAGCACTTGATCGTTTAGTATGTTGCTATTGCTTTCTTCATGACTAATACATGTTCCTTTTACTATGAGATTATGCAACTCTCGAATACCGGAGGAACACTTTGTGTGCTACCAAATATCACAACGTAACTGGGTGATTATAAAAGTGCTCTATAGGTGTCTCCAAAGGTACTTGTTGAGTTGGCATATTTTGAGATTAGTATTTTTCACTCCGATTGTCGGAGAGGTATCTCTGGGCCCTCTCGGTAATGCACATCACTATAAGCCTTGCAAGCAATGGCAACATACTAAACAATCAAGTGCTAAGCTAACGGAATGAGTCAAGTCAATCACATCATTCTCTAATGATGTGATCCAGTTAATCAAATGACAACTCATGTCTATGGCTAGGAAACTTAACCATCTTATATTCAACGAGCTAGTTAAGTAGAGGCATACTAGTGACACTTTGTTTGCCTATGTATTCACACATGTACTAATTTTCCGGTTAATACAATTCTAACATGAATAATAAACATTTATCATGATATAATGAAATAAATAATAATGTTATTATTGCCTCTAGGGCATATTTTCTTCAGTTGAAGTCCCGGTTCTAAGCCGTAAAGCATGGCACACTGAACTATCGAGTAGTCATCAGCTTTGCTCTGCCAGACGTTCTTAATGTCGTCAGCTGCATCTACAGCAGGCCTGGCACCCAGCGGTGCTTCCAGGACGTAATTCTTCTGTGCAGCAATGAGGATAATCCTCAAGTTACGGACCCAGTCCGTGTAATTGCTACCATCATCTTTCAACTTAGCTTTCTCAAGGAACGCATTAAAATTCAACGGAACAACAGCACGAGCCATCTATCTACAACAAACATAGACAAGCAAAATACTATCAGGTACTAAGTTCATGATAAATTTGAGTTCAATTAATCATATTACTAAGAACTCCCACTTAGATAGACATCCTTCTAATCATCTAAGTGACCACGTGATCCAAATCAACTAAACCATGTCCGATCATCACGTGAGATGGAGTAGTTTTCAATGGTGAACATCACTATGTTGACCATATCTACTATATGATTCACGCTCGACCTTTCGGTCTCAGTGTTCCGAGGCCATATCTGTATATGCTAGGCTCGTCAAGTTTAACCTGAGTATTCCGCATGTGCAACTGTTAAGCACCCGTTGTATTTGAACGTAGAGCCTATCACACCCGATCATGATGTGGTATCTCAGCACGAAGAACTTTCGCAACGGTGCATACTCAGGGAGAACACTTATACCTTGAAATTTAGTGAGAGATCATCTTATAATGCTACTGTCAATCAAAGCAAAATAAGATGCATAAAAGGATAAACATCACATGCAATCAATATAAGTGATATGATATGGCCATCATCATCTTGTGCTTGTGATCTCCATCTCCGAAGCACCGTCATGATCACCATCGTCACCGGCGCGACACCTTGATCTCCATCGTAGCATCATTGTCGTTTCGCCACCTATTGATTCTACGACTATCGCTACCGCTTAGTGATAAAGTAAAGCAATTACAGGGCGATTGCATTGCATACAATAAAGTGACAACCATATGGCTCATGCCAGTTGCCGATAACTCGGTTACACAACATGATCATCTCATACAATAAAATATAGCATCACGTCTTGACCATATCACATCACAACATGCCCTGCAAAAACAAGTTAGACGCCCTCTACTTTGTTGTTGCAAGTTTTACGTGGCTGCTACGGACTGAGCAAGAACTGTTCTTACCTACGCATCAAAACCACAACGATAGTTCGTCAAGTTAGTGTTGTTTTAACCTTCTCAAGGACCGGGCGTAGCCACACTCGGTTCAACTAAAGTTGGAGAAACTGACACCCGCCAGCCACCTATGTGCAAAGCACGTCGGTAGATCCAGTCTCGCATAAGCGTACGCGTAATGTCGGTCCGGGCCGCTTCATCCAACAATACCGCCGAACCAAAGTATGACATGCTGGTAAGTAGTATGACTTGTATCACCCACAACTCACTTATGTTCTACTCGTGCATATAACATCTACGCATAAAACCAGGCTCGGATGCCACTGTTGGGGAACATAGTAATTTCAAAAAAATTCCTACGCACACGCAAGATCATAGTGATGCATAGCAACGAGAGGGGAGATTGTTGTCCACGTACCCTCATAGACCGAAAGCGGAAGCGTTAGCACAACACGGTTGATGTAGTCGTACGTCTTCACGATCCGACCGATCCAAGTACCGAACGCACGGCACCTCCGAGTTCAGCACACGTTCAGGTCGATGACGTCCCTCGAACTCCGATCTAGCCGAGCTTCGATGGAGAGTTCCGTCAGCACGACGGCGTGGTGATGGTGATGATGTTCTACCGACACAGGGCTTCGCCTAAGCACCGCAACGATATTATCAAGGTGGAATATGGTGGAGGGGGCACCGCACACGGCTAATAGATCTCAAGGATCAATTGTTGTGTCTAGAGGTGCCCCTTGCCCCCGTATATAAAGGAGCAAGGGGGAGGGGGCGGACGGCCAAGAGGAGGCGTGCCAGGGAGGAGTCCTACTCCCGCCGGGAGTAGGACTCCCTCCTTTCCTTGTCGAAGTAGGAGAGGGGGAAGGAAGGGGAGAGAGGAGAGGAAGGAAAGGGGGGCGCCGCCCCCTCCTTGTCCTATTCGGACTAGAGGGGGAGGAGGCGCGCGGCCTGCCCTGGCCGCCCCTCCTCTGCTCCACTTTGGGCCCATGAGGCCCATTAACCCCCCGGGGGGTTCCGGTAACTCCCCGGTACTCCGGTATACATCCGATAGCCCCCGAAACCATTCCGGTGTCCGAATATAGTCGTCCAATATATCAATCTTCATGTATCGACCATTTTGAGACTCCTCGTTATGTCCGTGATCACATCCGGGACTCGAAACTATCTTCGGTCATCAAAATATATAAACTCATAATATAACCGTCATCGAACTTTAAGTGTGCGGACCCTACGGGTTTGAGAACTATGTAGACATGACCGAGACACGTCTCCGGTCAATAACCAATAGCGGAACCTGGATGCTCATATTGGCTCCCACATATTCTACGAAGATCTTTATCGGTCAAACCGCATAACAACATACGTTGTTCCCTTTGTCATTGGTATGTTACTTGCCCGAGATTCGATTGTCGGTATCTTTATACCTGGTTCAATCTCGTTACCGGCAAGTCTCTTTACTCGTTCCGTAATGCATCATCCCGTAACTAACTCATTAGCTACATTGCTTGCACGGCTTATAGTGATGTGCATTACCGAGAGGGCCCAGAGATACCTCTTCGATAATCGGAGTGACAAATCCTAATCTCGAAATACGCCAACTCAACATGTACCTTCGGAGACACCTGTAGAGCTTCTTTATAATCACCCAGTTACGTTGTGACGTTTGGTAGCACACAAAGTGTTCCTCCGGTAAATGGGAGTTGCATAATCTCATAGTTGTAGGAACATGTATAAGTCATGAAGAAAGCAATAGCAACATACGAAATGATCAAGTGCTAAGCTAACGGAATGGATCAAGTCAATCACATCATTCTCCTAATGATGTGATCCTGTTAATCAAATGACAACCTATGTCTATGGTTAGGAAACACAACCATCTTTGAGCAACGACCTAGTCAAGTAGAGGCATACTAGTGACACTATGTTTGTCTATGTATTCACACATGTATTATGTTTCTGGTTAATACAATTCTAGCATGAATAATAAACATTTATCATGATATAAGGAAATAAATAATAACTTTATTATTGCCTCTAGGGCATATTTCCTTCACTCCGCCGCTCCCGGGAGGACATCGCCCGGCCGACGGACGGATCCGTCCGTCGTGACGCCATAGCATCGGCTCACCGGGCGCTCGGGTCCTCTGGTGCTGGATCCTCGTGGTCCCGACCGGAACACCTCTCCTTCCCCATCACCAGTCGGGCAAAGTATGAGTCCCACTGGGTACGGGCGGCCCGCCGTGGGAAGGAGCGGATAAGGGCCATATCGCAGCGGAAATGGCGGCGGCTGGGGCGACTGATGCCGCGGCTTGGGCAGCCGCAGAGGAAGAAGCCATCCACGCCCACATTATGAAGAAACGGCAGCGGAGGAACACGGGCGCCCTTGCCCTAGAGCAGAATCGGGTGGTCCGTGCCATGGCCAAACTGCCACCGAAGGAGGACAAGGAGGACAACGACGACGAGGACAACTCCGACGATGAGCAGATATGGCTCGATCCGCACTGCGTCTTTGACCGGTACTTCCGCGAGAAGGACGACAAGGGCGCCGAGAAGGGCAAGGGCAGCCGTGGTTGAACTCCACCATATCCAAACATGCCAAATTTTGGTAGTTTGATGGCATGTTTAGTGTAGTGTGATGGAGTAGCCGGACGATGTGTGTGCGTCGACGTAGTTGCATGGGTTTGTATGGATTAGAGATAGGTAATTGAAGTGTCCGGATGTGGATTACATTATTTGAGAGGTGCCCGGTCAGTGCCCGAAAACGCGTCCGCGTGCGTTTGAAGGGCCGGATTTGCCAAGTCCGCCTGTAGATGCTCTAAAGTCCTTAGAAGAAGAAACATCCCTGTGTAAAAGAAAAATTACATAAATATCCATAAGGCCTCGTTTGACACAAGAGGATTCATGAGGTTTCGAGAGGATAATCCCCGAGAGGGCCAGAAGCCCCATGAAACCTCGTCAACCCATTTGATAGGTGGGGTTTGCACAGCCCAACCCCCTCCGACCCCTTTCAATCCCCTCACACCCACGCGTTTCAAAACTCCCGTCGAGGGCCTCGCGAAAGCAAAACCTCGAGAGCAGTGGCATCACACGCCTCCTCCACTCTCCGCCTGCCAAATGAGTTTTTCACGAAGAGGTTTGGATGCAAGGGAAATTGAGGGGATTGGGTGGAGGGGAGGGATTCACCAAATCCCCTGCAATTCCCACACCTCAAATCCTCCTCAATCCCTCCATGTCAAACGAGGCCTAAAGGACACATGTGCCTCCCACCACCGATGAGCGAACCACGCATCAGACTCGAGCACATGTGTTTGCTTCGGTCTTGAGAACGTCTTTCACATCATCACCGCTGACCGAAGAATGCTTCGTCTACGACCAGCTAGGCACGCCGCACGCGACGACACTGCCTCCCGTGATGCGCTCTAACGACTCCTCTTGGCTCGCGGGCTATCAAGGTCAAGTAGAACAACAACAGTGAAGCCGAATGACTTGCTGATGCCAAAGAAGAAGACGCTCATGCGCCGACGACCAACCATAACCGCTTGACCGACATATGACTTCCAAACAACAAACTTGCAAGAACGACCTCTAGCTAACGAAGAAAGAATGCCTGAACAAATCGTTCGTGTAACGTTTCCTTACAAAAGAATTTGTGCATCATGAGCATCCCATTTGCATCATATTCATTTAATTTTAGTTTAAAATGAGGATTTAACCAACCCTCCGGATTTTCTTAAAGGGCTAAACCTTAAATTTTGCCAATTGTCCAAAATGCTTATCCTAAACCCTATTTTTTTGGAAATGCTCTAATGTTTATTATGTCGGCCTTCTCCAAAATTTTAAGGTGTAAAAATGATTTAATTTTTTTGGTTAGAACACTAAACCTAAATAATTGGGATTGCTTTCTTAGAAAATATTAAAATGACCTCAAATATCATGATAATTTTTGTGTGGCCTTGTTATGATAATTTTTAAAGTTGTTTTTCGTAGCCCGATTAATTATAAACATCAAACACGTGGGCTGACCCAACTTGGCCCAGTGGACGAATCTTAGTAACTTTTATTTTTTGCGGGAAACTTTCTATCTATTCGTCTCCAATCATGGCAATACATCGAACACAAAAAATAATAAAAATTACATTCAGATTCGTACACCACCCAGCAAGGACTACAAGTACCAAGCACCGAAGCGAGACAAACCTTAGTAACTTGTTATGATAATTTTGAAGTTGTTTTTTAAAGGATATAGGAGTATAAGGCAGCTGACATTATTTATATGTCATTGTTAACAGGTACATAAACTGGATCTGGACTGGAGGATCAATTAACCAGACATGTCTGGTTAATTATTGCTAGTAGGCCTTTCTCTCCTTTTTTTTAGAGCTGGTAGTAGGCCTTTTCTCAGTCAACATATCGATTGGCTGACAGAGGTTCAACCAACTGCCCAAAAGCACTGCCTGAGGCCCATACATAATCTAGTTGGATGCCCTCGTGCACGTACAACGTTTAAATAGTTTGTCTTTCAAAGAAAAACAAATTGTCTGGGTGGTGTAGTTGGTTATCACGTTAGTCTCACACACTAAAGGTCCCCAGTTCGAACCTGGGCTCAGACATCACCTTGTTTTTCTTCTATTTTTCTCCATTGCAAATAGAACTGGGCTCGCACATTATCTTTTTTTCTTCTACTAGTATTTTTCTCCTTTGCAAATAAAAGTAAGCTTTCCGGACGCGTCTTTCACTCACCACGTACGGTACGTTCGGCGCTTCTATTCAGCTTACCGACTCTGCCACGGTCTCGGTCTGATATACTACGTACCAATAGACTCCTATATATGAACACAAGTTCCATAACGTCCCAAGGACAGAATCACAGAAGCGCGTGCATACGAAGACAACGCCGGCCGCAGGCGAGATGGAGCGACTGCCGGAGGATCTCCTCGTGCGTGTTGTCTCGCTCACGTCGCCGCTGGACGCCTGCCGCGCGGCCGCCGTCTCCCAGGCCTTCCGCGCCGCAGCAGACTCCGACGCCGTCTGGTCCTTCTTCCTGCCCCGTAACCTCCCGCAGTTCGCTAAAGGCGAGCTCCCCCGCACGCAGCCGTCGAGCAGGAAGGAGCTGTTCCGACGCCTCTCCGACCAGCCAGCTCTCCTCCCACACAAGTTAGTGGTACGTTATATATATACCGACGAACTCAGCGTTCATGTGATACGTTCTTGCAGTTTAATAGGCTCAATATAATGTCATTTGCCGTGTAATTACTCCGTGCAGAGCATGCAGCTCGACAAGGCTACCGGCGCCCAGCGCTTCACGATTTCGGCGAGGGCGTTGCAGATTCCGCGGTGCAAGGGCTCGCGCCGGGCCAGTTTATGTGCACTTTCGAATTGCAGCAAAGAAGACAAAAGGTGCAAGACGTCTCGAATCTTACACAGTAGTACTTGTTTAATTTTACCATAGCGAATTTAGTGCCTTTGCCTTTGATGCCTTTCGCTACTAGTACTTATGAACTGCGGATTGCAACATGCAGGATCTTCTCCGAAGACGCTCAGTTCTATCGTGTCAATGAGTTGGAGATCCGGGGGAAGATACAGAAGAAGATGCTCTCACAAAATACAACATATGCCGCATACTTGGTGTTCAAGCTAGCATATGCATACTATGAGTACGATTTCCCATACGAGGTGGCATCCGTTGGTGTTGCCGGGAGGGAGTCGACCCAACAAGTTTGCGTGCAAGGTTGGAGAGGGAGTCTTAACTGTGACGCAATTCCACCCGAAGAGGAAGTTCATTTCCCTCATGAAAAAGCCGACGGCTGGATGGAGGTGGAGTTGGGTGAGTTCCATAACGAGGAGGGTGACAGTAGTGGCGAGGTGTCCATTAGCTTCATGGGAGAAAGCAAGTCTGGTCTTACCGTACTGGGCATTGAGCTCAGAAGTAAGCAACAAAAGCCGACATAATTGTAGAATTACCATTAAGTAACCCATGGGAGTTAAAAACGACCTTTTTGAAGTGTCTTTGGTTACATAAGTGATTTTTCGCTATGATGAAGTAAGAGTTTTGTTGCAATATTTCGCATTATTGGATTGGCTTGTTGTAACATGATGTGTGTAGTTACCTTCATGGATCATCAACAGTGGCATAAGTGATATTTTAATTATACATTGCGAAGTGACTAAAACCTGAATGGGATGTTTCCTGGTATATATGATGAAACACATGACAGAGACATGGATGAAATTACCTTTCCTGAATACATTATTTTGTTGGCCCTTGGGAACACTTATTTGTAATTCAGGTCATCAACAATAGAAGTCAGGAACACCCACTAGTAGAAAACAGGGCTTTCGTTCGGGCCAGATAAGTCCATTAGTCCCGGTTTAGTCATAAACCGGGACTAATGTGAGCATTGGTCCTGGTTCGTGCGGTAAAGGCATTAGTCCCGGTTCAAATGAGCCCTTTAGTCCCGGTTTGAGACACGAACCGAGACTAAAGGGTGCAATGCCATTTAGTCCCGGTTCGTATCTCAAACCGGGACTAAAGGTCTAATCTTTAGTCCCGGTTTGAGACACGAACCGGGAGTAAAGGGTGCAATGCCCTTTAGTCCCGGTTCGTGTCTCAAACCGGGACTAAAGGTCCAATTTTCAAATTCTACCCCCCCCCCCCCCGCCCCCCCGGATTGCCTTTCCAGTTTTGTAAAAAGCAAAAGAAAATGATAAAAACTTCAAAAATTAAAATCCTTCGAGATGTAGTTATGTTACTACATCTACTACTTAGGAAAATTTAAAAACTTAAATTTGGACATGTTTTGCAAAAAGTGTAGGGAAAATGTAAAACGGCTATAACTTTCGCATACGATGTCAGAAAAAACGTATAATACATCAAAATGTTCAGCACAAAAATCCACATCCGATTTTGACGGCCTATGACATGTTTGCAAATTTTAAAGAAAAAGAGCGTATGAATAATCTATACAAATGATCTGAGTATATCATCTCTATCTTTGTTGAACATTATTACGACATGGCCTTTCAGATTGACCGCTTGTGTCATGTTTCAGATATTTTTGCCACCTGATTTATTTAGTTTGCAAAAATGAATTTCTGAAGTTCGATTATTTGTGCTACAGGAGCTGGGTTTTCATACCTTCAGAATGTTGCTCTTGGTTTGCTTAGGAAGCGTGGTAGTTAGCCAGCGCCGGCTTAGTGCTAAGCTACCAGCACTAAGCGGCAAAGTGCGCCTACCCCTCGAATGCCATCAATCGGTAGGATTGACCTGATTTTTTTAAGAAACATCGAATAGCACTTTTCAGTATGTGTCGTGAGCAATAGATTTCATAGTAAACTATAGTTTTTTTTGGCATGGCAACTAGCTCTAGTTTTTCGAGCACACATGCACAATATTTCTCGTTGAGAAGGCACCTGAACCAGGTATTGTGTGCAGCACCAGAACCAGGATTTTTCTGTAACTTTGGTAAATGCTGCTCCATTCATGACAAATTATGTACTATAACTGTAGTGATTGTTCTTCCATGCATGTTGTTTCCGTATAAAGTAAAGAAATGTACGACGACGGCTTTGAATCCAACAATGTTCAAAAACATCATTGTTTAGTTCTAATCTCGATACCCCACACGACAAGACCAATTTTGAAAACTCCTCCTTCAGTCTCCATTAGGCTCACAGACACCTCACCGTCGGTAGGCTTCCCCATTGTAGAACTCGCCGAGCTCGACCTCCATCCACTCGTCGGCCCTTTTTCGAGGGACCATGATGTCATCTGTGAGACAATGACCGACGGATTCTGCTGCCGCGCAGCAGAATCTGAACCAAAGGGCAAACCCAGCAGAATCCGATTCCAGAAATCCGCTGCCAAAATCTGAACCAAAAGCGGAAGCAGCCCAGGACGTGCTTTCCAAAATCTGATTCCGTTGCGGGCCAAAATCTGAAAAAGCTGTATCAGCTGATTTGTCAAATGACCTACATCTTTTTCACATCAGATTTTCCACAGCTGTTTTTCCACAGCAGATTTTTCACAGCTGCTTTTAGAAATCCACAGCCGAACCAAACAGGGCGAATAGCTATGGGGCAGACGGCTTTCCCAACTTGACTTCAAGATATGTTTGTGAGGTACGCCGTCATCCCCATCCTCCATGTAGGCTTGGAGGCAAACTTGCCGTTTTGAAGTAGTGCCTCCATAGCTGATGGATGCCTCTTGAAACGGGAAATCCATCATGGTGAACCCATGGGCTAGCTTGAACAGCATGTAAGCAGCATACATGGAGTTCCGGCAGAGCATTCTGCTATGTATTTTGCCACGGATTTCCAACGACCAAACTCCCCGAAGTTGAGCTGCTTCACGGAAGCTGTCACAAATTAATGCGAGGGTATATATGGTTAGTGCTAACACATGCATGGAACACCGTCAAATCAGAGACGATAACTAAATTAATTCCCCCCCAAATACCCATTGAAATGACTTTGAACCTCTTGTTTCCTTGGATCTCATCATAACAGAGGTCGATCCATTCCCAGCATGCTCGGGTCCCGCCCCTCGAAATATTGAGCGCCCTTGCCGATAGCATGTAGCACTTGGCGCTGGTAGCCCTGTCCAGCCGCATGCTCTGCACCAAAGAAAGAAAGCTGGTAGATGGATCGATCCATCAATCAATTTTGAATTTTGATCAAGGTAAGAAGGAAGCGGCTAGCCCTCGTCTACGTACTAATTGGGTTGATGGTGATACATATTGGATCTGCACGTACCACGAGCTTGCGTGGGAGGAGCGCCGGTTGGTTGGAGAGGCGTCAGAACAAGCCCTTCTTGTTCTTGGACGGCGGCGCGCGGCGGAGCACGCTTTTAGCAAGCTGTGGGAGGTCGCGGGGCAGGAAGCAGGACCAGACGGCGTCGGAGTCCGCGGCGGCGAGGAAGGCCCGGGAGACGGCGGCACAGCATCCGGCGTCGCGTGGCGAGGTGAGGGAGACTATCGACGCGAGGAGCTCCGCCGGCAGGCGCGAGATTTCGCTGCCGTCTGCTTCCATGATGACGTCTCTCGCGGTGATCTGGTTGGTAGATCGATCGGAGGAGACGGATAACATCTGCTAACTGCTTCGTGTTTTTTTTGAGAGTGGATGGACATAAATCGTCCTCTACACATCTCGCCTTTGATCCCGTGTATGTATTGTGTATGGTTATTGCCTCCACCTCCATCTCGGGTACAAAAGCTCTGCGCGGAGCTTGGGAGGTAGTTTCGGGAGCAGATGCAGATTGTGATCTGCATCGACGACATCTGGAAGATAGAACATGTGCTGGGTTCGTGGTTGATGGATGGCAGGTATGGTTTCCTACTTTGGTGTCTTAGTCGTTGTGGGGTGTCAGATCTGAAGTTTGATATGTTGCACAATAAGCTAGTTTAGCTAGCCTGTCTAGTTTCAATAGTTTCAGACTTTGCCTCGATGTAGCTTTTTGTTAGGATTCAGTTAGCGTTTTTCTGTCAGGTTAGTTAGTTGTTTCCGCGAGGCGCGACTTGTGCGCGCGTTCCGTGGAGTGATTGTAGGAGGCCATGGATTGCGTGCTCGATCGTGGGATGGCGCGGTCCGGTAAGAGCGGCAGGACTATGCCATGATCACCTTAAGTTCAGAAATAAAAGGAAGAAGAAGCAGAAAAGCAGCATGCAAGTTCGCTGTGCAAAACCTCTCCCTCGCGAGTTGTTTCAGAGTGCATCGAGGGCAACAAGTGGCATCAGAGCCATGTCAAGATCACCGGCGAGCGGCGGGGAGCAGTCGCGCGGAGACATGGTGGTGCAGCAGGTGGTGCAGCCGGCGCCGTCCAGCGGCGCGCTCCCAATGCTGACACGCACCAACTACCCGGAGTGGTCGCTGCTGATGAAGGTGTACCTTCAGGCACACGGCTGGTGGCGGGCAGTGTCGCACGACGACGCCCCCTATCACGACGAGCGCAACGCCATGAGCGTCATCCTCCGCGGTCTGCCCACTGATGTGCTGCTCGCCGTGGGAGAGAAGGAGAACGCCAAGGAAGCGTGGGATGCCATCGCCACGCAGCGCCTCGGCGCCACGTGGGTGCGCGAGGCCAATGCGCAGAAGCTCCGGCGCGACTTCGAGAGCATCGCCTTCCGCGACGGGGAAACGATCGACGACTTCTCCCTCCGCCTTTCGGGCATCGTCTCCGGCCTGCGCGCGCTCGGGGACACTCTGGAGGAATCCAAGGTAGTTGCCAAGTTTCTCCGTGTCGTGCCACCTCAGTTTGCGCAGGTGGCGATCGCGATCGAGACGTTGCTGGATATCAGCACGCTCTCCCTGGACGAGGTCACCGGCAGGCTGCGCGTCGTGCAAGAACGCCTCGACGACACGCAGAGCGGTGGCAGCAGTCAGGGGCGGCTGCTTGCTCCTCACCTGGGAGGAATGGCAGGCTCGCCTGCACCCCGGCGATCAGGGCGCTCCTCCAGGCGGCAGCAACAATCGCCGCAAGGGCGGCGGCCGAGGAGGCGGACGTGGCGGCAGGCGCAGCGGCAGGCGCGGTGGTGACTACCCCGACAAGAGCGGTGGGGACAAAGAAAAGTGACGCTACTGTGGCATCAAGGGCCACGGGGCCCGTGAGTGCAAGAAGAAGAAGAGGGAGGAGGAGGCCCTCCTCGCACAGGCCGACGAAGAGGCCGACCCTCAGATGCTGTTCGCCGAGGTGGTCGAGCTGGTGCACCCAATCGAGGCGATGACGCCGGCCGATCGTCGTCGCAACACACCTCAGGACGCTGTCTTCCTCAACGAGGAACAGTCCGGCGTCACGCCTGCTATAGAGGACGCCGCGCCGGACCCGGTGTGGTACCTGGACACTGGCGCGTCCAACCACATGACCGGCGACCGTGCGGCCTTCACCGAGCTCGACAAGGCGATCACCGGATCCATGCACTTTGGAGACGGGTTGGTGGTGCAGATCGAAGGGCGCGGCACCATCGCGTTCGCCATCGACGGGGGAGCGCAACGCGCCCTCATGGACGTGTACTACATCCCCAGGCTCAAATGCAGCGTGGTGAGCCTCGGACAACTCGACGAGAACGGCTGCAACATCAACATCCGCCACGGCGTCCTCACCGTCCATGACCGCCGCGGTGCCCTGATTGCCAAGGTAAATCGATCTCCAAATCGGTTGTACAAGCTCTGCATTCACCCCGTACGCCCTGTCTGTCTTGGTGCGTGCGCGGGCAGCGTGTCATGGCAGTGGCACGCCCGCTTCGGCCATATGCACATGGACGCCCTGCAGAGGATGGCGAGGGGAGAAATGGTGCGAGGGCTGCCGGGCATAGAGCACACTGGGGAGCTCCGTCAGGCATGCCTCGCCGGCAAACAGCGGCGGGCGCCGTTTCCTCGGGTGGCCAAGTACAGAGCGGAGGCGCCGCTCGACCTCGTCCACGCGGATCTCTGCGGGGCGATCACGCCAGCGACGCCAGGAGGAAGGCGCTACTTCCTGCTCCTAGTGGACGATCACAGCCGCTACATGTGGCCCACCCTGCTGGCGAGCAAAGACGAGGCCGCGGCGGCCATCAAGGAGTTCCAGACGCGTGCCGAAACAGAGGCACGACGCAGGCTTGGCACGCTGCGGACGGACCGTGGTGGCGAGTTCACGTCCACGGCACTGGCAAAGCACTCGCTTCCACCGGAGTTCAACGTCACCTGACCACGCCTTACACACCGCAGCAGAACGGCGTGGTCGAGAGGCGCAATCAGACGGTGGTGGGCATGGCGAGGAGCATGATGAAAGCCAAAGGCATGCCAGACTACTTCTGGGGAGAAGCGGTGACCACGGCCGTGTACCTCCTGAACCGCGCGTTCACGCGCAGTGTGGACGGAGCAACACCGTACGAGGCCTGGCACGACAGGAAGCCGGAGGTGAGCCACCTGCGCGTCTTCGGGTGTGTGGCACACGTCAAGAGCGCACGCCCCCTCCTCAAGAAGCTTGATGACCGGAGCACTCCCATGGTGCTCATCGGGTACGAGCCCGGCTCCAAGGCGTACAGAGTGTAAGATCCGTCGACGCGCCGGGTGCACGTGTCCAGCGACGTCGTGTTCGACGAGAGCGCGAGCTGGGACTGGAGCAACGACACGGCAGGCGCCGGCGGATCCTTCGTCGTCGAGTTCTCGGCATATGGTGGTTCACACATGGACGTGGTCACGCCGGCGAGCACCCCTGCTCCACAGACGCCCAAACCCTCCCGGGGGGGGGGGTGGGTCGAGCGGGCCCACATCGCCACGCTCCGTCTCCGACGCCGAGACAGAGAACTCGCCAGCTGTTGGCAGCGCGTCCCCTGCTACTGCAGTCTGGCAGGACATGCAGTTCGCAACGCCGCCGCCGCATGACGCGGACATGTTTGACGACGCAGACGACCCCGACGCCGTCCACCGCTTCCGCCGCCTGGATGATGTGCTCAACTTTGACGAGGCGCAAGGCAGGAGCGCAGAGCACCTGCTCCTACTGCCTGAGGGGGAGCTGGCGACATTCGCAGAAGCCGAGCCCCACGCAGCGTGGCGAGCAGCGATGGTCGAAGAAATGGCGTGCATTGAGTCTAACGAGACCTGGTCTCTCTGCGATCTGCCTGCAGGTCACCGTCCCATCGGCCTGAAATGGATATTCAAGGAGAAAAGGAACGCAGCCGACGAGGTGATCAAGCACAAGGCACGCCTAGTGGCGAAGGGCTTTGTGCAGCGCACCGACATCGACTTTGAAGAAGTTTTCGCCACGGTGGCCCGCCTCGACTCCGTGCGTGTGCTGCTCGCCGCGGCCGCTCAGGAGGGGTGGGAGGTGCACCACCTGGACGTCAAGTCAGCCTTCCTCAATGGCGAACTTGAGGAGGAGGTGTGCGTGGTGCAGCCCCCCGAATTCGAGCGCGCCGGTGCGAGCGGCAAGGTGCTCCGGCTGCACAAAGCACTCTACGGACTTCGACAGGCGCTAAGGGCATGGTACGCGAAGCTCGACAGCAGCCTCAACACCCTCGGCTTCGAGAAATGCCCATCCGAACACGCAGTGTACACGCGCGCTGGCCACCGTGGCCGGCTCCTGGTGGGCATGTACGTGGAAGATCTGATCATCACCGGAGCATCCACGACGGTGATCGCTGAGTTCAAGAAGGAGATGATGGCGCTCTTCAAAATGAGCGATCTGGGGCTGCTGAGCTACTACCTCGGCATCGAGGTGGACCAGAGGCCAGGCCAGATCGTCATCGCGCAGTCCGCGTACGCCGGCAAGCTGCTGGAGAAGGCCGGCATGGCCGACTGTCACCCCGTGGCCACGCCGATGCAGCAGCACCTTAAGCTCAGGCGGGAGGGGGCCGGCGAGCCCGTGGACGCCACCTACTACAGGAGCGTGGTGGGGAGCCTTTGCTATCTCACCCACACACGCCCAGACATAACCTACGCCGTTGGGTATGTCAGTAGGTTCATGGAGGCTCCGACGAGCGAACATTGGGCTGCTGTGAAGCACCTCCTCAGGTACATCGCCCGCACACAGCAGCTGGGTTGTTGCTATGCCCGGTAGGAGCGCGGCGCAGAGCTCGTCGGCTACAGCGACTCGGACCTCGGGGGAGACTTGGACGACCGCAAGTGCACCAACGGCACCATCTTCTTCCTCGATGGCAGCCCGGTATCATGGCAGTCAGCCAAGCAGAAGATCGTCGCACTTTCCTCGTGCGAAGCAGAGTACGTCGCCGCGGCTGGTGCTGCCTGTCAGGGCATCTGGCTCAGACGGCTGATCGGGGAACTGCTTGGGCGTGGCGACGGCGCCACCAGACTCTGCATCGACAACAAGTCAGCTATCGCACTGAGCAAGAACCCTGTCTTCCATGACAAGAGCAAGCACATTGAGCTTCGCTACCATTTCATCCGTCAGTGTGTCGAGGATGGCAGCATCGACGTTTAGTATGTCAGGACTGGCGATCAGCTTGCAGACTTTCTCACGAAAGCGCTCGGGCAAATTCAGTTCTAGGAGATGCGTGATCGTGTGGGGGTCGTCGCGTTCAAGCCAACCTAGCTTAGGGGGAGTTTGTTGCACAATAAGCTAGTTTAGCTAGCCTGTCTAGTTTCAGTAGTTTCAGACTTTGCCTCGATGTAGCTTTCTGTTAGGATTCAGTTAGCGTTTTTCTGTCAGGTTAGTTAGTTGTTTCCGCGAGGCGCGACTTGTGCGTTCCGTGGAGCGATTGTAGGAGGCCATGGACTGCGTGCTCGATCATGGGATGGCGCGATCCGGTAAGAGCGACATGACTACGCCATGATCACCTTAAGTTCAGAAATAAAAGGAAGAAGAAGCAGAAAAGCAGCATGCAAGTTCGCTGCGCAAAACCTCTCTCTCGCGAGCTGTTTCAGAGTGCATCGAGGGCAACATGATAGCCTGTCCGGGGTGTTGCTTCGGTCTGATTCTTTCAACGGCAATGGCTTCATCTTTGGTGAGCCACCTTGGAGGTCCGCAAAGCTGCATATTAGCGATGGAGCCGCGTCGAGTTCGGGTGAGGAGGTGATCCGTCATTTTTTTTCTTTGGTGGCTGCTGTGGTGGTGCCGGAGGCAAGTGATGGACGTTGGTGTCAAGCTTAGCAATGTTCTACTATCTTTTCAGTTTTGTCATGTCGGTTTTTACGTGACTTGTAATTTCATCTTTATGATATGAATGAGACACGTATTACCATGCAAAAAAAGCTCTGCTCCGGTCTGATCAATCTCAGCCGAGTAGCCGACAGAACCCGGCCGGTGGACGACGACAGGCGCAAGAGAAGCAGAGAGGGACGATGGAGGCGTGCATGGAGACAGCCGCCTGCCACAGACAGGCGCGAGAGAAGCAGAGAGATACGATGGAGACGGCTGCCGGAGGAGCTCCTTGCGGCGATCGTCTCCCTGACGTCGCCGCGGGACGCCTGCCGCGCGACCGCCGTCTCCCGTGCCTTCCGTGCCTCCATGGATTCCGACGCCGTCTGATCCCGCTTCCTACCCGGCGATCTCCCACAGTTCGTCGACACCGCCGAGCGCTCCCTCGCGACGCTGCCGTCGAGTAAGGCACGGTTCCTGCGCCTCTCCGACCAGCCCGCCCTCCTCCTAGGCAGAGTCACGGTACGTACATATCTCGCGCTAGCTGCTTAATTTGCTGCCTCTTCGACGTGGAATGTTTATTTAATGGGCGCCACTATTGCTACGTGCAGAGGATGTGGCTGGACAAGTTTACCAGCGACAAAAAGACTAGCATACACTAACTAATGTTGTGCCATAATATACCATATGTTTTGCAACAGAATCGCATCAGAAGCCGCTCAACTCCGATGTGTTGCCTGGTTGGAAATCCGCGGCAAGATCGACAGCAAGATGCTCTCCCCGAATTCCACCTACGTCGCTTACCTAGTGTTCAAACTATCGGATCGAGCCTGCGGGCTTGACTTCCCATTCCAGGAGGTGTTGCTCAATGTTGGAGGAAGCGTATCAACCCGACGAGCTTGCCTCCATGGCTACTATGACGATGGTGCCGGTGGTGTAGTGCCTCGGAATCATGTCGAGGACCGTACTAATTGGTTGGAAGTGTATCACACAGTTGTTATTGAAGACGATGTGGTTCTTCCCCACATAAGAGCAGATGGTTGGATGGAGCTGCAGCTAGCGGATGGATTCTACAATCATGGAGATGGCAACGACGAGGTGCGCGTTGTGTTGGCCGAGACAAAGTACCTGTATCCGAAGGTAGGTCTCATCGTGCGAAGCATTGAGATCCGAATCAAAGAACGAGATGTCCAGTCTTAAGAAAGGGACATACAAAAGATTATATCTTGCTGGTGTCAATACTATTCAAACCGGGACATGCCCTTTTATCAAACTGTGGACCAAATTGGTTTTCTAATAAACACATGTAGCAATATTTATCTTGCGTGTTGCATTGTGATCACATTGAGAAGATCAGATAGGGATCGGCTATACATAAATCGCTTGAAAATTTATTTTATGTAAGTCGATTTTCTTAGCCATTAGATTAAGATCCAATGACTGTCCTATTTCTTCTTCCTCCGGCTGTCTTCCTCCTCCAACTGTTCCTCTCCTCACAAAATCAACTTACCCAAATCAAAATCCAGTCAACTTAAAAATAGATATTGTGGATTAGAAAACATTGCGATATAGTTACGTGTCCCCTACTCGTGCTCTGATATTTATACATCCCTCGTCGAACTGAAGGAGCTGAACGTCCTGGTCCAGATGTGCTAGGGTGGGATGGGTTTTATGGCCCCGGAAGCGTTCAACCAAGTGTTGTTAGCAAAGCAGGCTTGGAGGATATTATAGAACCCTTCCTCTTTGCGTGCAAGAGTGCTCAAGGCACGGTACTGCAAGGAGGGATCAATTATGTCAGCTACGTGCTCGGGTGGAGCATCTTTCATGTTTCGGAGCATCTTACATGGACGGGACCTGCTGCGGGAAAGGCTGGTGTGGAGGATTGGCGATGGTACCTCTATCAATGTGCACCATGACAATTGGATTCCAAGGCAGGGAAGCCTCAAGCCTTTGGGACAAGTGTATAGGCATGGTGTCACAAAAGTGGCTGGCCTCCTCACCACACAAGGAGACAGCTGGGATGTAGGGAACATGGATGACATGTTCACAGCCGATGACACATGCGATATTAAGCAGATTGTGGTGGGCGGCCCGGGTGTAAGCGACTATCTTGCTAGGAACTTCAGAAAGAATGGTTAGTTCACTGTAAAATCTGCATACCATCTGAAGATGAGTATCAGGGCGACGAGAACCGGACGGCCGGAGACCTCGTTTACACTCAGAAGACATAAAGCATGGCTGGCGCTATGGAGTATCGATGCACCGAACAAGGCCAAGATTCATACCTGGAGGCTGATGCGTAATGGACTGGCGGTCGGTGCGGAGCTGTACCGGAGAAGGATTAAAGGCGGAGTCTCCTGTGTTGTTTGTGGAAGGGAGAAGACCATCTATCACCCTTTTTGGGGCTGCCAGCACTCCAAGCATTTCTGGCAAATTCTCAAAGAGGAGCTGGATGCTCCTGTTGTAACGCCGCCGGAGATGGATGGATCTTTTAGTGCTATCTCGTCGTAGCTAAAGGAATGGATTGCCGACACGAATGATTCCGAACGGGAGACGATGATCCAAGCGCTCTATGACATGTGGCTTGCGAGGAATGAGAGTAGGGATGGTAAGCGAATAGCGTATGCACGCGCAGTAGCCATGAAGGTGAGTTCACATATGAATGAATGGAGGGAGGTGCACCCCAAAGGCCCTAGACACCCAACTATCACACATGTGGAGGCATGGAAGCTTCCAGAAATGGGCCGGATTCAAGCAAATGCTGATGGTGCCACGACAAAGCTGCGAACAAAGGGGGGCGGAGGAGTGGTCCTGCGGGATCATGCTGGTGCATTCAAAGGAGGGGCGTGTGCTTTCCTCCCAAGCATCTCTGACCCCGAGTATCTGGAATGGAAGTGTTGGCAAGTCGTCCAGCAGTGCAACTAGCGATCCAACAGGGCTTTCAAAAGGTTCACCTAGAGCTTGACAACAAAGAGGTGGTGGCGATGCTCAATGACAGCAGTAAGAACCTATCGGCGGTTGGTCCACTCATCGACGAAGTGAAGGAGCTGCTACGATCTCGTCAAGAGTACAAGGTGAGCTGGGCAAGAAGAATGGTTAACAGTGCAGCGCACATACTAGCAAAGGAGGGGTTAGCATTGAGATGAATAAAGTGTGGCTCGATATGCCACCACATTGTATCCTGCAGACTGTTGGAGATGAGATTCCGGTTTTTTTTAATGTCTGCAATGTGTGTGCAGATGAGACTTAGGTTTTCGTTTTTTAGGAGCAGATGAGACTTTCGGATTCTTTTGGACTTGTGTTTGCTTGAGTTTTGAATAAATGCTTTACCCCTAAAAAACAAGAACGTCCTGGTCCCACCTGTCGAGTTCATAGCCTATTAGCTTGAACACAATACAAGCTGCGTAGGGCGAGTTCGGGGAGAGCATGTTGCTATGTATGCTACTGCGGGTATCTGAGATGTTGGCCGCTCTTAAGAACCTGCACGCAACAGTCCAGTCGTGAGTAGGAGCGTTAGTTGGGGATCGTTTTTATTTACATATAACTATATAAGGGGAAAATTATGCATTGCAAGGTATCTAGGGGAGAATTATATTGGCTATGAAACTAAACCTTTTGCCTCTTGTGTTAGGATCAAAACCGAGATGGACCAAGCGCCATGCGTCCCATCTCCCAAACCACGTAAACCGTATCTTGCTAACCGAAAGCGCGAAGCACTTGGCGCCGGTGGCCTTGTGCCCTTGTCCAGCTGCATGCGCTGCAAGAGAAGGCCCAGTTAGTTAGGCCATCGAGCAAGGAACAGATCGATCTGAACGATGGCAATGAAGAACAAGGAGAAGCGGTCAGATGCTTAAGGGTTGAGTTGAGGAGCTTAGCGAACAACGATGACGTACGATGAACTTGCCCGGGAGAAGGGCGGGTTGGTTGGCAAGGCGTAAGAACGACAGCCCCTTCTTGTTTGACGGCGGCATGCAGGGGAGCTCCTTCTTTGCGAAGCGCAGGAGGTCGAGGGGCAGGGAGCTCCTGCTGGAAGGCCCGGGAGACTGCGGCGGCGCGGAAGGCATCCGCCGGCGACGTGAGGGAGAGCACGTGCACGAGGAGCTCCTGTGGCAGACGCTCGATCCCGCAGGCGGCCCGTTCCATGGTTTCCCGGCCCGTTTTTCCTACGGATCCTAATCCAAGGGAGCTCCTATCGAGCGCTTCAGGCGCTCGAACCTCTCCCTCGCGCTCGTTACGGCGCCCAACTAGGCCGGCCCATGAATTGCGCTCAGCAGCGAACAAAAAGGCTCGCCAAAAAAACGAAAAAAGATATCTCCAGGTCTCAAACACACAACCTTCCAGTTCAGGTACGAGTCCACCAGCCACTCGACCTACCATGCCGGTGGTGACTACTAACAGCGACAAAGCTGTAATAAATAATGTCGCCGCGCTATTCTATTTCATATCTTTTTTTGGAAAAAGATAGTGACATTGAAATAGTTCATGGATTTTGAAAATTGTTCTTCATTTTGGAAGAAAATTACATTAACCTGAAAAAGGTTTATTGGTTTTCAAAAAAGGTTCATTAAATTTAAAAAAAATATTGGTTTTGAAAAATGTTCATCAAAATTGAAAAAAAGATAATGGATTTTCATTTAATGTTCATCAAACTTGAAAATAGTTCATCGAATTTGAAAAAAAATTCATCGAATTTGCAAAACGTTCATCAAAATTGAAAAGAAGTTAATAATCTTTCAAGAAAAGATCATTGAATTTGAAAAAGTTCATCGAATTTGGAAAAAAGTTCATCGGATTTGAAAAAAGTTCATCGAATTTGGAAAATAGTTCATCGAATTTGGAAAAGAGTTCATCGGATTTGAAAATCGCTCATCGGATTTGGAAAAAAGTTCATCGGATTTGAAAAAAGTTCATCATATTTGGAAAAGAGTTCATCGGATTTGAAAAAAGTTCATCGGATTTGAGAAAAGTTCATCGATTTTAAAGAAAAAAGTTCACAAATTTCAAGAAAAACATCTAACTAGAACAAAAAAAGGAAAAGGAAAAAACAAAAACGAAAAAAGGAAAAAAAGAAACACTGAACATTTTTTTTAAAATACGCTGAACTTTTTTTGAATACATGCTGAACAAAATTTCTCTACAACGATGAACATTTTTTATACACACTGAACATTTTTTCAATGTATGGTGAACAATATTCAAATACACATAGAACTTGTTTTTAAATACGATGAACTCCTTTTGAGTGCATGCTGAACAAAATTTCTATACATGATGACCATATTTTTATACACACTGAATTTTTTTCAATGTATGGTGAACATTTTTCTTCAATACGGTGAACAAAAATTTGGAATTCAGAACTATTTATGAAATGTGAACAAAATTGGAAAACATGAACAAAATTTGGAATTTCGAAAAACATTTTCTGAAAAGTCAAACGAATTTCGAAAAATCTGAACATATTTTGGATATTGAAAATAGTTCATCCAATTCGAAAATAGTTCATCCAATTTAAAGAAGTTCACTGATTTTCAAAAAAAGTTCATTGAATTTGAAAAAAAGTTAATCAATTTTGGAAAAAATCTTGGAATTTGGTGAGAAAAGTTCATCGATTTTGCAAAAAGTTCACCGAATATGAAAAAAGTTCATCGATTTTCAAGAAAACCTCATCGAATTTGAAAGACAGTTCTTAAAAGTGAAAAAAAGTTCGTCGATTTTGAAAAAGACAGAAAAAGGAAAAAAAGAAAAGGCAAAAAGGAAGAACAACAGGAAAAAAAAGAAAAAAAGAAAAACACGTGAGAAGTAAAGAGGAAAGAGGAATTAGATAATCATAGGAGGTGGCTCGGCTGTGTTGGTTAGCGTGTTCTATAAAGAACCCCGCGGCGCGGGTCCGATTCCCCGTCACGCCCTTTTTTTGCAGCAAGTTCAGAAAATGAAAAAACATTAAAAGGGGCCCGTTTGTCGAAATAGAAAAAACGGGCGCAACAGGCGCCGTTTAGGATTTGCCCTAATCCAATGCACCTGCTACCCCTTAAAAAAAATAAAAATTCAATGCACCTGCTGGTTTAACTTCAAACTAGTTTCCGTAAATATCAAGCAATGTAACCACACAGCGTTTTCGCGTTTCCATCATCTCTGCCAACCTCCTACTAGTCAAAACTGGATTTACATGATGCTCAAAAAAAAAAAAACTGGATTTACATTTACGTACCATGCACGTCTGCGTGGTTCCTTGGTGCAGCTTCCGATCCATATATCCTCCTCATTTCATTTACGTGGCATGCACGGTTCCGGGCGGCTCCATGGTCCAGCTGCTTCCTATAAATATATAAGTCTCTCTATATATTGGACTTTTTTTTTGAGGGGGAAACTATATATTGGACTTTATATTATACAATTCGACATCACATTACAACATGGACGCGCCAGCCGCCTGTGAGATCGACCGTCTGTCCGAGGACCTCATGGTGGACGTGATCTCACGCACGTCGCCGGCGGACGCCTTTCGCGCCGCCGCCGTGTCCCGGGCCTTCCATGCTGCCGCCGACTCGGACAGCGTCTGGTCCCGTCTCCTCCCGCAGTTCGCCAGGAGAGAGCTCCCCCGCAAGCCGCCGTCGACCAAGAAGGGGATGTTTCGGCGCCTCTCCACAGAGCCAGCCCTCCTCCCGGGCAAGTACGTGGTACGTGCATGCGTTACTCCTCGAATGCAATCCTCCACTTCGATTAGTTAGTTGCCTTATACTCCCTCCGTCCCGTAATATAAAAATGTTTTTGACACTATACTAATGTAAAAAATGCTCTTATATTATGGGACAGAGGGAGTAAGTAACATCTTGTGTTCCTACATTTACGTTGCAGCGCATGCAGCTGGACAAGGCCATCGGCGTCAAGTGCTTCACGTTTTCGGCCAGCGCGCTACAGAAGTACAGATCACGTCCTTGATACGTATAGGTTCAGTCCCGGACCACAGCAAAAGAGGCAAAAGGTTCGACCAGTTAATTCCCAGCTTTGTTTACTCCCGGAACAAATTTAGTACGTAATAATTCAGTTTTAATCAAGGTTCTAAATAGTTTGTTCTGAGCGGCATCACGTTACATCGCGTATAATTTTTTGACTTTAGCGCCAATTTTAACATACTAGCAAAAGAGCCCGTGCATTGCAACGGGAGAGAAAACATAACACACACTCTTAACCAAACAACCATCACCCAAGACCACAATAGGTCCATCTCCTTTATTTTTGCGAGGCATCATATTTGTGTTGCCGCTTATCCTCCTTCTCACCCTCGCCGGCGATGGCCTTGGTGTTCACACAAAATAAAAAAAATGTGTTTGAATATGTTTAATCCTAAGGCTTCTCTCTCTCCCTCTCTCCTCCCTCTCCCCCCCTCCCTCTCTCTCTCTCTCTCTCGCTCTCTTTCTCTCACTCTCGCGATGAGAAATCTGTTGATTCCCCTGGGACATTTTTCAGAGGTATGCATGTGTAGTTATTGATGTTTTCTTTTTCCTATATTGTTATAGTGGGGTGTTTATTTGCAATCCGGGTCGCCGTCGGTACGAAAGAAAAACGGATCTTACGCTATAAATTATAAGTTTGCTCCAAAACGATATGTAAAAAATATTTAATAGGTAAAATTAACATCATATTTAGATTCCACATATTTTTCTAATAAAATTTCATATATAATATGTTAAAATCGAAGTTACGGTTTAAAAGGTATGGATAATATAGAAAATCATTTATTTGACTTCAATATATTCTAAAATAATATTTAAAAATACTTAACAAGTGAAAATAATCTCATATTCATATTCTACATATTTTCTTAATCAAATTTCATATATAACATGTTCAAATCGGAGTTACGGTTTAAAAGATATGGATGATTTAAAAAACATTGTTTGACTTAAATATGATCCGCGGATGAATTACCTAAAACATCAGGGGGGTTTTCGAAAAATGTAAAATAACATTTCGGGTGTGACTTAAATCCGGACTGCGGGTTGATTTCAACAAAACACAGTGACTTTTGTGTAAAATATGGAAAAACGATTCGTTTTAACTAAAAACAGGACCGCGGGTTGAATTCTCTGAAATAGAGGGACTTTTCTAGAAAAATGCCATGACGAACGAAAGAAACCCAATTTGCTTTATTATTAGGTAATAAAGATTTTATAGTTACCTCCAATTTGTCATAGTCCCCTATTTCAAAATTACATTTTCACTAATTAGTGGTTCTTGTGCCTTTCTCCCTTATTATATGACCAGCACAATTTAATCACATGCATATGTCCCTATGTACGTTTTCGACAGGTTCTCACAAGCCGGTGACATGGGCTATGGCATACTGAAGATACGTGCAAAGATACAGAGAAACATGCTCTCTCAATACACAACCTACGTGGCATACATGGTGTTCAAGCTAGGACCTAGATTTCATGGGTTTGATTTCCCGTTTCAAGAAGCTTCATTCGGCGTCGTTGGGAGTGAATCGGTGCGGCAGGTTTGCCTGCAAGGCTATGTCGAGGACAGTGACGGAGCTGATGACCCGCCTCGGAAACATATTATGCCAAGTTATTATCGTGATTGTGATGCGGTTCCTCCCGGAGAGGACATTGTTTTCCCTCGTAAGAAAGCCGACGATTGGATGCAGGTGGAGCTTGGTGAGTTCCATAATGAGGGAGGTGACGGCGAGGTCTCCATCAGCTTGACCGAGACGACAACAGCCAAGAGTGGCCTTATTGTCTGGGGCATTGTGATAAGAAGTAAGCACCAAAGGCGAGTAAGGCTGTAGCATTGGGTACCCTATCCCATGTGAGAGCTAAAAGTGAGAATTTATTCGATTAATTTTTGTTACATAGAATGAGGCCAAAACTCTTAATCAATAAGTGATATTTTGTTCTGAATGTAGTTAGATGTATTTTTTTTATGAAATGAGTAAGAGAATTGATTCATTATAAAGAGAAGAATAAAACTCTTACTCAATGAGAATGAGGCCGAAACTCTTACTCAATAAGCCTTTTCTGAGCTCCCTTATAAAGAGAGGAATAAAACTGATTCAATATGAAACTACACACTATTATATAGTACGTTCATCCTGAGATGGGAATGTTTCATGTAAGTCATTTATAGTACCTTCATTAGCAGCGGCGGGGGAGTGAACTCTAACTAATCCAGCGTGGTGATAAGCGCATTCCCTCGTATAGCCCCGCCAACACTACACCATTATTTTTGAGCGAGCGCCCCACTACAAGGAAAAAGTGCCGCTGCCGTCTCCGGTACCCTTCACATGTGATCTCACTCATGTCGACATGGGACGCCTTCTGTGCCGCCGCTGCCTTCCATGCCCTCCGTGCCACGGTCGAGTCCGACGACTTTTGGTCCACTTTATACACCATGAACTTCCATGGCTCGCCAAAAACGAGCTCCCCCTCTCGCCACTGCCGTCCAAGTAGCCACCCGCCCTCCACCGGCACAAATGGTACTCATTCTTGAATCTTGAAGCTTCAGTTTAGTGAAATTTACTGTCGCATTCTCTTGCTACAAGCCAACAACGTACATGCTGAGCCTGTAGTTAGATCGGGTTACCAATGCCGATTGCTTCACTATTCCGGCCAGCGTGCTGCAGTCCCCCACGCAGGGATACAAGAACTGGATCCCTGTTGGTTTAGTTTCTGATGGCTACAGTACAAGAGGCAAAATGTTCAATAATTTCAATTTCCAGCAATATATATTTTCATACTAAAAGCCTTAATTTTGTCTAAAACTTACTCATCATGTATATCCCTACGCGGCGTTTGACAGGTTCTCACATGTCGCTAAGCTCGGCAACATATTAAATCTGGAAATCCACCGAAATGTGCAAAGCAAATTGCTCTGCCAAAACACAACCTAAGCAATATACATGTTTGTCAAGCGAGGAGCGTTCTTTGGGTTCAATTCCCGTTCCAAAGAACATATGTTCGTGTTACTGGATGGAGTCAATCCGGCAAGTTTGTTTGCAAGGCTGCGTCAAGGATGGGGACAGGGCCGATGAGCCGCCTCAGGGCTTGTTTGCTTTGAGATGGATTTGAAGGGTATTGAGAGGGACTGAATCCCCTACAAGTCAAAATCCCTCCATATCCCCTCCAATCGCCTTGAGAGGAGGTTTAATCAAACAAGGTTTGAGAGGTACATCATGACGGGTTGTTTTCCTCCTCGTCAGCCAGTTCCTCCAAGAGAGGACATTGTTTTGCCTCGTAAAATGGCCAACATTTGGACGGAGGTCGAACTTGGAGAGTTCGATAACGAGGAAGGAGACCGTGGCAGCGAGGTGTCCATCAGCTTGATGGAGAAGACGGGAGGCAACAAGGGTGGTCTTATAGTATGGGGCATTGAGCTGAGAAGTAAGCAAAGCAAGGCAACAATTTAGTGTCATTTAAAATCCAGGAGCTAAAGAAAGAATATAAAATTAGTTTTGGCTGCATAGCCCCAAAAAATGATATGTCTGTCTCTCTTTCTTCCTCTGGTGTTTTGAAAGCAGTAAAATTTATTTCTGAGCTCCCTTTTCAAACCCTTGCATATAGATGAAAAGAAGTTTGTTCATTACAACATACAACATGTATAAACACATTATTGCATAGTGTTGTTGCCGTGGCCTTCCTCTTGCACTCTTTCTCTGAACCTCCCTCACGCTCGCTCTCTCTCACACAACAAAGACGAAGGAGGAGGAAGAAATGAGACAGTGGACACGAGAGATTTTCCAGATGGCGCACGAACACCCCACGGATGCACGAACGCCCAAATCTTTTTACTCTTTACACTGGCTACATCGCTACAACACCGGCAACTCCCCACTTCGCTACATCAGGTGTGAGGGTTTTTTATACCTGCGTGTGCAGGCACCCCAGCACACACGCACGCACACATCACCGGCCTGAACTCACGGCCACTAACCCATTCACACGCAAGTCACGCAAGCACTAACTATACCACTAAGCTAGCTACATGCATGGCGTCCATATCCATGCGCGCATCAGTTCCTCGACAGCCGGCCACACGACCTGGTAGCTAGCATGCATGCATCGAACTAACTCCACGTATAACCCGGCCGGCCGCTCCACTTTCATGTCAAAGATTATGCGTAACATACAGTACTCTTTATCGAGCAAACCTTTGGTTAACCGTACATGCCATAATCATTGAACTCTAGAACCTATCAGTTTAATTCTTGCTTAATGAGGTGGGTTAGTTCCATGAGTCATATATATATATGGTTCCTGTGTCTCCAGCTATATGGTAGTCATAATTCTTCCCAAATGCTAATGAGGCATTAAAACTTCCTTCAAATATGAATCTGATATTATAATTTTGTTTCTAAGATTATATTTGATTTGCTATAAATTCAATAAGTAAATGGTTATCGTTATGCTTAAATTTCGAGGTGGCATTTTTTTTTCTTTAGAGTTGGATGCGGTTTTGGCTACCAGATAGGGAGGAGCTGAACTATGGTTCCAAAACCCTTGTCTCAATGCAGAAACATTTCATGCAGCTGTCACCAGAAGAAAAGAAAAGGCATGTAAATGTGGGCCGGCCTGAATTTATAAGTGCATGTAATTGTGGGCCGGACCGAATATATAGGTGTAGTAGCTGATTTCCTTTAAAAAAAGAAGCTGATTTCCTACTTCGCGAAGAAAGAAAAAATGTCATCGCTGTACTGCCCACTAGTACAGCCGATCTGCTCCTCGTGCACCTTGTGCACGCAGTTCCTTCGCCTATAAGGCTCCAACCCCCTGAAATAACACGCCGTTCCATCCAACAGGAAGCAATTCGCAGATCCATCCCATCATGGAAGGAGACGGCAACGAGATCTTGCGTCTGCCGGAGGAGCTCCTCGCGTTGATCCTCTCCCGCACATCGCCGCCGGACGCCGGACGTTGTGCCGCCGTATCCCGGGCCTTCCTTGCCGCCGCGGACTCCGACGCCGTCTGGTCCTGCTTCCTGCCCCGCGACCTCCCACGGCTCGTTGAAGGTGTGCTCCCCCACGCACCGCTGTCCAAGAAGGGCTTGTTCCGATGCCTCTCTGATCAACCGACGCTCCTCCCAGGCAACCTCGTGGTACGTATAGAATTACAGATCCCATGTAAATGCAATCGCCCAACCCCGACTACTTTGGGTGCTTGCTTCCTTTTCTACTCGATCAAAATTCAGAATTCTACCCTTGTTTTGTGCAGAGCATGTGGCTGGACAAAAAGACAGGCGCCATACCCATACCCTTGCATTTGCGACAGCTTCCGTGAAGCAGCTCAACTTCGGGGAGTCTGGTGGCTGTTAATCCATGGCGAAATACATAGCACAATGCTCAGCCCAAACTCCAAGTATGCTGCTTACATGGTGTTCAAGCTAGCCGATGAGTTCATCAAGCTCGATTTCCCGTTTCAAGAGGCATCAATCAGTGTTGGAGGGAATGACTATTCAACACGCCAAGTTTGCCTCCAAGCCTACATGGAGGACGGGGATGACGGGGTACCTCGCAAGCATATCTTGAGGTGCAGTTGGGAAGACTATATGCCTCATACGAACTGTGATGCAATTCCTCTCACAGATGATGTTATGCTCCCTCGAAAAAGGGCTGACGGCTGGATGGAGGTCGAGCTAGGCGAGTTCTACAATGGAGAAGGCTGCGGCAGCGAGGTGTCTGTGTGCCTAAAGGAAACCAAGGGAGGAGTTTGGAAGACTGGTCTTATTGTGTGGGGTATTGAGATTAGAACTAAGCAATGATGTTGATGAGATTGTTGGATTAAGAACCGTCATATACATTCCTTTATAAAAAACAATCTGTTTGAGTTGTTGCAAGTGAAACCTGAACTATCCATCTAAATTTTCAAAACCGTTCGTCGGTGAAAGTACATGACTGTTGCTATTTGTAACTGTCTTCTTTATCTATTTTCATCTCGACCACTAGATTGACTCGTATGCAAAATCAAGGCTTTTATTTATGTCTTTAGATGATGGGAATTTTTTTTGATCTTGTATTAAAGAAGGTACAACATGTATCGGGAGATTTTCCCGGCATCCGCCTGAACACAACCAACAAAAGCAAAGTAAGGAAAGAACATCCACGGTCGTTCTTCATTTGGTTCATTGAGTCGATTCTGAGACAGTTCTCCAACACCTGCAAACTAATCTATTTTAAATAATGTATGTACCAACAATTCTCCAAGATTCTATCAAAACTGAGCTGAATTGCGTCTACTCGCACTCCACACAGTTTAGTGATTCCACAAAATAAATTGGAATCCCAGTGTCAGATCCTTTGATGGTTAATTAAACTCGTAGAAGATAACGAAGTGGAATGTCTACAGAGAGACAAGGCAACCGAAGTGCAGAAATTGATGCCAAGAGTTCACTACAGCAGTATATGTTCATGAAACAAAGCAAATGCCATCAAAACAAGTTATCCACTCCACAACCACTCAAATTGAATTCTACAAAACAATGACTGTAGTACTTCCTTATTTGGAAACAAGGTAACAATAATTGTGTGGTTTATGATTCACAGCTGCACTAGTGCTTAGAAACCTTTTTCACTCAGTAATATTTTTTAATCTTGACACACCTTTGTTTATAATTATGTTACTCAACTGCTTCATTCTACATTCTTTTACTTTGCCTTTTTGCAGCCGAAGAATATTCCTACTTGATGATATATGGGTCGATCAAAAATTCTAACTGTCTCAATGATGACTGACTGTTGGGTGAACACACCTTTTGCTTTTCAAACAATAACTATTACTTAGCATGTGATGTTGCATAGTACTAAACTGAACCGTATTTATTGTTTTCATTTTCCTCAATTACCAAGTGTAGCATCTACCTTTTTATCTAATACATTCCATTATATTAAAAAATGTTCGTCACACCCCAGATGTGTTGTATGTTTTCTGCTAACAGGAGAGTAACATATTTGTGAAGACTTCTATTTCTCATTTACTTTCAGCCACTAAACAAACCAAGGTAAAGAAAGACAAACAAGGAAAAGGCTACCTGCTGGCTGTGGGTGCTAGCTGACGGACAGTGTGAAGAAGAAGGTGCGTTCTTGGCTGGGGCATGAAGCAATTTTTTCTTTGCATGTTGATCAGTACTGCACTGTTCAAGTTCTTAGTCAAGATGGTAGCAAATTCTCTGTGTTTTCCTCTCTGTACAAATTTCGACTTGTTTGATGTTCTTTATTTTTTTCACCTAATTATTCGTCTAAGTTCCTAATGATAGTAGCTTTGTGTGTGTGTGTGTGTGTGTGTGTGTGTGTGTGTGTGTGTGTGTGTGTGTGTGTGTGTGTGTGTGTGTGTGATCATGCTTCATTTTCTTCTATCGCTAACTTTTAGTTATCTCAGTATGTTCCACTACGAGAGGCACGATTTTGCTATTGCGAGAGACACAACCATGCCTCTCGGAAACGGGAAAAAAACGTGTTTTCTTTCGCCAAAGGCATAGTTTTGTTTCCGCGAGAGGCACGATTTTGTTTCCACAAGAGACACGGTTGTGCTTTCGCGAGAGACACAGTCGCGCCTTCCGCAAAGGAAAAAGAAATGTGTTTTCTATTTTTTTCCTTCCGCGAGCGGCACGATTTTGCTTCTGTGAGAGGCATGGTTGTGCTTTCACGAGAGTCACGGCCGTGCCTCTCGGAAATGAAAAAACGCATTTTCTGTTGTTTTTTTATTCTGCGAGAGGCACGATTTTGCTTCCGGGAGAGCACGGTTGTGATTTCGTGGGAGGCACTTCCGTGGCTCTTTCTTAAAGGGAAAAAACCGTGCTCCCAGTTTGGATTTTTTGTCCGATTTTTCGACCGGTTTTTTTCATGAAAAAAAGTTTGTCAAAACCTATCAACATGGGATTCTAGTTTTGAAGATCTCGACGCGAGAAATCCAAGAGTGAAAATGATTCGAGATTTGAATGCACGGTTTAAGAGGTAAAACATTGTGACTAAACGGATCTACGAAGAAGGGAAGGTTGCGACAAGTGGCGCAAATGCAGCACGCCACTTGTCACAACCTGGGAAGGTGGGAGTGATCTTTGCAATGAGTACTCCTCAACAGGGCCGTACCGAGGACATATGGGCCATGTGCAAATCAAAATTAGGCCCTATTTGCGAAAGAAAAACAATAATACTTTTGACAATCTTTTTAGTTTTTCACAAAACATTAGTTGGAAGCAGATTTTTAAAGACAAAAAGATAGCACATGCCTAATCTGCATTTTTTTAGTTGTACTATGCTATTTTGGAAGAGCTTTGAGATTGAAATGGCTCAGAGGAACTGATGGATCGTGATAAGAGCGGGATGCGTAGGGTGTCTTGTAGTAAAATATTCCAAACAGTTCTTTACTCTAGTCTATTACCTAATTCTTCAATTAACACCTTGATTAACCAAAAAAATATGGCCCCCTCTAGTGCTGGGGCCCTGTTCGGCTGCTCCTGTTGCACATGCTCATATATGGCCCTGCTTCTCAATTAGTGATTTCGTGACAAACAACTACACAGCAAAAAGGATCGGTACAACACAGATCTTGAAACTGCATCATACGGTCAGGAATTAGATGTGACATTGCTAGATGAGGAGAAGTAGCAAATCCGATTCTAAGTGCTCGGGTGCATCATCATGTTTCTTTCAGTACGTGTGCACACTAGATTTTTAGTTTGGCGCTTCCATTTAGCTTTCTGGACGCGTCTTTCTCTCTCACCACGTACGTTTGACGCTTTTTATACTTCCTTCGTCTGAATATACTCGTCGGAGGAATGAATGTATCTAGATATATTTTTAGTTCTAGATACATTCATTTTTCTACATTCTTCCGACAAATATTTCGGGACGGAGGGTGTATAATATAAAGCTTACCGACTCTGCCACGGTCTTGGTCTGATATACCAATAGGCTCCTATATATGATAACAAGTTCCACAACATCCGAAGGACAACATCACACAACCGCGTGCATACGGAGAGAACTCCAGCCGCATGCGAGGTGGAGCGCCTTTCGGAGGATCTTCTTGTGCATGTTGTCTCGCTCACGTCACCCGGGAGGCCTGCCATCACGATCTCGAGGTAGATCAACTCTTGTAACCCCTATACTCATCAAAATCAATCAAGCAGGAAGTAGGGTATTACCTCCATTAAGAGGACCCGAACCTGGGTAAACATCGTGTCCCCTGCCTCCTTGTTACCTTCGATCCTTAGACGCACAGTCCGGGACCCCCTATCCGAGATCTGCTGATTTTCCACACTAACATTAGTGCTTTCATTGAGAGTTGCTCTGTGCCGTCGACAGAAGGGTTGATGGCTCCCCTTGTCATCAAGGACAACATCACTTCTGGAGAAGCCCTAGCTTTTGGGCAAACCCTCCGGCTCGGCATCTTCATGGGCGCTCGCTCGGCCGTTAAGCCAGAAGCAGCCCAACCCATTGCCAAAAACCGCCTCCGCATCGGCCCTGAATACTCTGACAAGATGGATCCGGCAGAAATATCGGCCTTAAACGAACTGCTAGATCGCATCGCCACCCTTGGGGTCGTAACCGACTATGATCGGATTGGGTTTAAACCCGATGAGAGAGAAATTAGATCTCCACCGATCACCCATCATGTGGCAATCGTGGAGGAACAAGCCGACAAGGACCCTTCCCCTACGTTGAGAACAAAGTATGTCCGGGTTTCCAAACTCAGAGAGCCGGACTCCCGTCTTCTGGAAGACACTTCTTGTCCTCCGAACATGGAATCGGGCCTTGAGCCTAAAAACGCACCGGATGCTCCGGAACCCAGGCCTGTAGCCTCGAAAATTCTTCAGAATCCGGACTTCCCAGTGGGTCAGGGTTCGGATTTGAACCCGCCCATCGACCACAAGCATTATTCCCCAAGCAACTCCGGTCCTTCGGACATATGCGACTTAATGTATGTGTGTAAGTAGCCTCAGGAAATAGTCCACCACTTCTGGGCTAGATTCCTACTTGTTAAAAAACAAGGTCAAGGATTGTTGCGACGACGACGCGATCTCGGTATTTTGCAACAATGGCACACATAGTACAGAAGTACCCAGACAGCCCGCTGGGAACTGCAGGTCTTTAGGCCATCCCCGGACGGGCAAAGAGGATGCACCCCCGTGAAGAACCCAATCATCATCCTGTGGATAAGAAAATTAAGCTCGTTACGGATCATAGAACTGTCCTCGAGGAATGGCTCGACAAGCCCTGTAAAATTCACATGATGTAGGACAACGAGCCAACGCTAGTCAATGCTTGGATGAGTTTGATAATTTTATTGTTAAGCAAGAAGACTTCAATGCTTATTTTGGTAGACAATTGAAACGTAATGCTTATATGGTTGAACACTTGAGTGATTATATATCTAGAGTTAAAGGTGACCTTAAGCTTATTAGTAAACATGCATCAATGGTTACCACTCAAGTAGAACAAGTACTTAAGGCACAAGATGATCTGCTCAATGAATTAAATAATAAGAACAATGATAATGCTGTTAGAGTTATGAATAGAGGTGGTAAAATGACACAGGAACCTTTGTATCCTGAAGGCCACCCTAAGAGAGTTAAGCAAGATTCTCAGAAAATTAATATTGAGGCACCTAGTCCTTCTAAGAAAAAGAAAAAGAAAAATGGTAGGACTTTGCATGCTTCTAGTCAACCTGTTATAGACACACCGGAGAATCCCAATGATATTTCTATTTCTGATGCTGAAACACAATCTGGTAATGAACATGAACCTAGTGATAACGTTAATGATGATGTTCATGTTGATGCTCAACCTAGTAATAATAATGATGTATAGATTTAACCTATTGTTGATCTTGATAACCCACAATCAAAGAATCAGTGTTATGATAAGAGAGACTTTGTTGCTAGGAAACACGGTAAAGAAAGAGAACCATGGGTTCAGAAACCCATGCCTTTTCCTCCTAAGTCATCCAAGAAAAAAGATGATGAGGATTTTGAGCGCTTTGGTGAAATGATTAGACCTATCTTTTTGCATATGCGTTTGACTGATATGCTTAAAATGAATCCCTATGCTAAGTATATGAAAGATATTGTTACAAATAAAAGAAAGATACCGGAAGCTGAAATTTTTACCATGCTTGCTAATTATACTTTTAAGGGTGGAATACCAAAGAAACTAAGAGATCCAGGAGTACCAACTATACCATGCTCCATTAAAAGAAACTGTGTTAAAACTGATTTATGTGATCTTGGAGCCGGTGGTAGTGTTATGCCTTTCTCTTTGTATCGTAGACTTGATTTGAATAAGTTGACACCTGCTGAAATCTCTTTGCAAATGGCCGATAAATCAACTGTTATACCCATCGGTATTTATGAGGATGTGCCTGTTGTGGTTGCAAACATTACTATTTTACCGGACTTTGTTATTCTTGATATTCCCGAGGACGACAGTATGTCGATCATCCTTTGTAGACACTTTTTGAATACTACATGGGCTGTTATTGATCGCAACAAAGGCAGTGTCACTTTTCATGTTAATGGTAATGAACATATGGTACACTTTCTGAAGAAACAACCTCAAGTTCATAGTATCAATTCTATTGAAAAAATTTCAACTATTACTATTGGAGGTTTTGAATTTCCTCTTCCTACTGTCAAAAAGAAATATGATATTCTTACTGTTGGGGACATGCATATCACCATTGAGGTAACATAGTGTTATTCGAAAATTCTCCGGTTTCATGTTATTCAGAAGAAGTTTGTTAACAAGACCTGATCAACCTTGTTAGTGGATTCCTTTTGATGAGGATGAGATGGATGAAGTTATAAAGCACAACTCTCTATATCTTTCTTTTACTTTCTGTTATTTAGAATAAGTAAAGCAAAATTAGTATTTTCTGTCCGTTTTCTGAATTATCCGTGCAATAAAAAATACCCAAAAAATAGAAGTTCTTCAAATGCCCTGAAAATTGAGTATGCTTTTTTGTAGAATATTTGAGAATTTTTTGCAAAAGTCACCACGCATTCAGTAATCTTTTTTCAGAAAACACTAATTAGGGGATTTAGCCCATTTAAACACTTTCTCACAGTGGGCCAGATAATTAGGAGTTGCCTTGGCAAAAACACCGAACAATGGTGCTACTTTGTATAAGATAGAATCACGAAGTATAAAAATGTGAAACTCTCATAGGATAAAGGCCATGGCTCATGGCCGGCGGTTCCTGGCTCATCGTCGGTGGTTGCTGGTTATGCCGCAATACTCTGCACTGCCAGCGGCCTCGGGCGTCCTAGAAGCAGAGAGAAGAGGAGCTGCGTAAGAGAGAGAGAGAGAGAGAGAGAGAGATAGATAGATAGATAGATAGATAGATAGATAGATAGATAGAGAGAGAGAGAGAGAGAGAGGGCGCGGTGGTGGAGCCTGGTGCACCGGCGAACTGGCGGCAGCGAGCTGTGGGGCCGGTTGGCGGAGCTTCGGCCGGCAAGGCTCCTTGGATGCTGATGACCCACAAGTGTAGGGGATCTATCATAGTCCTTTTGATAAGTAAGAGTGTCGAACCCAACGAGGAGCAGAAGGAAATGATAAGCGGTTTTCAGTAAGGTTTTCTCTGCAAGCACTGAAATTGTAAGTAATAGATAGTTTTGTGATAAGATAAATAGTAACGAGAAACAAGTAAATAAAGTAAATAAAGTGCAGCAAGGTGGCCCAATCCTTTATGTAGCAAAGGATAAGCCTGGACAATTCTAATAATGAGAAAGGAGCTCCCGAGAACACATTGGGAATTATCGTCAAGCTAGTTTACATCACGCTCAAATGATTCGTGTCAGTGTCAAAACCGGCGGATCTCGGGTAGGGGGTCCTGAACTGTGCGTCTAGGCGGATGGTAACTGGAGACAAGGGACACGATGCTTTTACCCAGGTTCGGGCCCTCTCGGTGGAGGTAAAATTCTACTCCTGCTTGATTAATATTGATGGTATGGGTATTACAAGAGTTGATCTACCACGAGATCAGAGAGGCTAAACCCTAGAAGCTAGCCTATGGTATGATTGTTGTTCGTCCTACGGACTAAAACTCTCCAGTTTATATAGACACCGGAGAGGGCTAGGGTTACACAGAGTCGGTTACAATGGGAGGAGATCTTCATATCGTATCGCCAAGCTTGCCTTCCACGCCAAGGAAAGTCCCTATCCGGACATGGGACGGAGTCTTCAATCTTGTATCTTCATAGTCCGGGAGTCCGGCCAAAGGTCATAGTCCGGTCATCCAGACACCCCTAATCCAGGACTCCCTCAGTAGCCCCCGAACCAGGCTTCAATGGCGACGAGTCCGGTGCACAAATTGTCTTCGGCATTGCAAGGCGGGTTCTTCTCCAGCTCCATATACTTGTAGAATAGTGTCCGGCTTCTGATAAATGTTGCGCTCCTAGGCTTCCACGCCCAATAAAGGCCATTTTCCACGTGTCGAACGAATGCGAAAAGCCAGGGTATTTTTACATCCCCCCCTTGCTGCGCAAATGAGCCGCCTATAAAAAGAGACGAGGATCTAGATCCGAATCATACTATCTTCCTTCTGCGAGTATTCATCGGAGCGCCTCTGACAAAAATCCATTCCATCATGGACAGTCGATGCGGCTCCTCCTCTCGCGCTCCCAGCCCTCAGCCTGGAGATTGCGAGAGATGCTCAGTCCCGCACAGCGAGCTAGTGGCGCTCCAAACCAAGGGATTTCTTGCCCCAGCCTTCATGGTTCCGGTTCGAGCCGGACTCACCACCTATAAGGGCGGAAAACAGGCAGAGAGCGTCCCCAATTTCTCCAAAGGAGAGTGGGTATGCTTTGTCCCTTATCTAATAAGAGGACTCGGATTTCCAATAGATACGTTTCTCCGGGGGCTCCTGGAGTTCTACGGCCTCCAGCTGCACCACCTTACGCCTGCCTCCATTCTGCACATCGCGGGCTTCGTGGCCCTTTGCGAGCTATTCTTGGGCGTCGAGGCTCATTTTGCGCTGTGGAAGAGATTATTCTGCCTCGTACCCCGTTCTCATGAGGGGTCAATATATCAAGTGGGCGGAGCCGAACTATGGCGCATCGCCGGGACCGGATATCTATCCGGAACCCCGAAGAAGGCGTCCGAAGACTGGCCTTCGGAATGGTTTTATATAGAAGACGCCCCGCTACCGGATCCAGTTCGGATCGGCCTCCCGGAGTTCAGTAATGCTCCTCTGAAGAAACGCCTAAGTTGGCGTCCGCGGAGCCCTCAACGGGAGAACGACAGGGACGTCCTGTACCTGATGGGCCGAATAAGATTATTGGCTCATTCCGGATTGACCATGATTGGGGTCATGGCCACATGCATTATGCAGGGGGTGCAGCCGCTCCAATATAGGGGCCACCCCATGTGGGCTTTCAATGGGGAGGATGATGCCACCCCTCATGGACGTAAGGGGCCGGGATCGGTCGCTGATCTGGTGAAGATCTTGTTCGGCCTGTACAAAGGGGAAAAGGAGGATTTTCTCCGTGTTAGTCCATTGAACGGATTTTCTATGAACAATGCTTGAAGCTGGGTAAGCGGACATTTCTTTTTGCTCATCCGATCCCCATTCCCACGGTTAAGTATCTCACTTTGTGATTTCGGCACAGGAACTGCGCCGGGCTGTAGAGGATATACACAGCCCGCCTCCACAACCCGAGGATCCGGAACGGTCCCTCGATCCTGCCTTCGAAGAGGATCCGGATATAAAGGTGGAGTTGATCGACGGGGTGTTCCACCAACTTAGCATCGACAATGCTTTGGTCGCCATTACGGCCGATTACCCCGGAATATATCCAGCTTCCCAGGTAACCGTGACTAAAGCCCTGATACCATGACCCATCCATGCTTATTTCTGATCAATGCATACCGGTGGTGTTTCGCAGGAGGTACCTTTGAGGCGGGAAGCCGAGCCCGCGGCGGCTGGCCAACAAGGGGCAGTTCGGCCCAGCAGGCGGAAAAGAAGTGCGGTGCGGATCGAGACGTCGCCGCAATGGTATGGCGCGCCACCGTGTTTCAAGGAGAGATTCCTGGAAGGCATGCTAACGCTCATGATTTTTTCAGGAAAAAGAGCGCTCGCCGGACTGTGTCCGGAGAGGTTGCCAATCGAGCCTCCGCCAGCCAGGCTCCAACGCCAGGTCCGGAAGGGGAGACGAACACAAGGCGCGCGTCGGATGCTCCTCCAACGGAGGATGCCGACAGATTGTCCGCCACCAGATCTGAGGTGGAGAGCGCCATGAATCACAGGCGCCGCCGGACAATTCTTCGTGACGCTTGTTTCTCCCAACAGGCATTGAATGCCTTTAGTTCGGGAGATGCGCACCTCCGTGCCGCTCAAGATGGTCTAGCCAGAGCCACGGAGCAGTATGTGAAAGACATACGAGTGAGGAATTTTGATAGTTATATATGCCAGTAGCCCCCGAGACTTAAAATAGTTAGAATAACTGATTTAAGGATCATTTGTTATGCAGGATCTTACATAAAAGAATACCCACCTGTCACAGGAGCTTCAAGAGTGCAAGGCCCAACTTGAGGCCGCACTAGCCGCCGCAGGGGGAGCCACAGAGACCCCCTCCGGTAATATATATTTCGAAAGATAAGTAGTTTGTGAAGTGCGGCGTGTGTATAAGTCTGACAATAATATTGCAGATGGCGCCGGACTAGATCCGGACAGGCAACAGCTACTGCGCCAGCTAAAGGCCGGCGAGAAGGTGCTTACAAGGGTGCGGCAAGAGAAAAATAACCTCCAAGATGCCAATACCCAGCTAGGCGAGGAACTAAAGGATGTTCGTATTCAACTGTCTGCTTCCGCAAAGGAGAATCGGCGACTTCGACGCGGCATTTTTAGTAAGTGCTTGAACGAATTCTCGAAAAAAAAATTCGGCGAGGAAGTCGATTGACAGAGCTATGTCTGTAGGTATGCTGACAGGTCGTCCTGCGGAGGAAATGCCCGGTTCAACGGGGGACCTTCTTCCCGAGCTGTTGCAACTGCACGAACGAGTTCGGCAGGCAATGCAGGGCGTCGTCCAGGCTATGTGGCCATCCCTCTCCGTGCCCGAAGGCCTTGGGGAGCTTGCAAAGAAGCTTGAGGGAGTGCGGCAGCATTTCCGGTTGTGGAAGATATCGGCCTGTCGTCAAAGTGGCAGGGAGGCCTGGGCCATGGTGAAGACTCGGTACACGAAGGCGGTCCCAAACCACATGGCCGAGGTCGGCCCTATGGGTCTGGACGGAAAGGAGATCCCTGTCAGTTTAGTATATGGTCAGGTAGAGCTGGCTGCAAAGTATTCTCAACAGGACTATAAATTAGACCGCCTGTTGGATGGTATTGAAGAAGAATATACCGAGTCGGATTGACTCTGTAATTTAAAGTGACATGAAAAATGCCTTCTAGCCGGATTGTAGATCCTTTGTCATTGCGGACCTTTTCGCTTCGACCTCTGGACCCTATAGTCCAGAGTGTGTCCGAATACCCTCTGGATTATGTAAGAACCGGGGCATGCATGGAGACAAGGCGTAGGGGTCATAATTGCTTTAGCAGACAAGTGCCCAACTAGTTATGTTATATTACATGGTTAGGAAGAAACATCTTCCAGGGAGAATAGTTCCGTTAGGGGTTCCTTTCCCTGGGAGGCATGCCCTAAAGTGCATGTCCAAACTGCTAAAAAGAGCAGAAAAGCATCTGGGGGTAGATAAATAAACAAGAAAAATAATCTTTTAGTTCACCGCCCGAATATTCCCTTAAGAACGCTAGCTTTCGGCTTCACCCAGTCTGAGGTACACATCCGGCTGACCCGGCAGTAACAATCGCAGAGGTGCTCCCTTTACCACTTAGCTGAACGAACGGGAACGCAGGGGTAAGCACAGGAGCCAGGCAACCCAGCTTGGCCAAAACTTAAGTCATATCGATGCATATAATGCTGTATAAAAGGTTCATGCGGAAGTGTAACACATGTTTTGGGCATGAGGCCCGTTTATATAAACTTCTGATAAAGAAGCCCCCAGGTATGATGAGCGCGGGTGGCGCGTCAAGTATGTGCGGACGATGTGCAAGCAAGCCCCTAAGGGCTTGGGAGAAGAGAAAAAAAGGTAGGGAGAAGGAGAGAAATGCCAGACAGCTAATGTGAAAAAATAAAAAAAGGGACAGAGGAAGGAGACGAACATGGAGTCCGGCGCTAAGCATAGAATCTTCGTAGGCGTGCTGCGTTCCATGGGTTCGGCTCAAGTCGGTTGTCCGATGCGTTTCGCAGACGGTACGCTCCGCCAGTCAGTACTTGGTCGATTATGAAGGGACCCTCCCATTTGGGCTTTAGTTTGTCCTTTTTCTTGTCCGGCAGGCGTAGAACTAGTTTGCCAACGTTATAAGTTTTGGCCCGTACTTCTCTGCTTTGGTATCTTCGAGCCTACTGTTGATAGAATGCGGAACGGGCTTTTGCCACGTCGCGCTCCTCCTCCAATGCGTCCAGGCTGTCCTGCTGATCAAGCTCGGCTTCTCTTTCTTCGTACATGCGCACGCGAGGTGAGTCATGAATTATGTCGCAGGGCAGCACTGCCTCTGCGCTGTACACCATAAAAAATGGTGTAAATCCGGTAGTGCGATTCGGCGTGGTCCGCAGCCCCCAGAGTACGGAGTCAAGCTCCTCTACCCAGTGCGTGTTTAATTCCTTGAGGGATGGCACTAGTCTGGGTTTGATGCCGCTCATAATAAGACCATTGGCTCGTTCAACTTGACCGTTAGTTTGTGGGTGATAGACTGAAGCGTAGTCGAGCTTGATGCCCATATTTTTGCAGCAGAGTTTAACTTCGTCGGCCGTAAAGTTTGTGCCGTTGTCAGTTATGATGCTGTGGGGGACGCCGTAACGGTGTACAACCCCGGATATGAAGTCTATCACCGGTCCGGATTCGGCCGTCTCTACAGGCTTGGCCTCTATCCATTTGGTGAATTTGTCCACCATAACCAGTAGATATTTTTTCTTGTGGGTTCCTCCTTTAAGGGGTCCAACCATGTCAAGCCCCCAGACCGCAAAAGGCCAGGTAATGGGGATGGTTTGTAGGGCGGTAGGCGGCATGTGGCTTTGATTAGCGAATAATTGGCAACCGACACATCGCTTCACTAAATCCTGAGCGTCTGCCCGGGTCGTCGGCCAATAAAATCCGGTACAGAAGGCCTTGCTTACGAGGGCCCGGGCTGCGGCGTGGTGACCGCCGAGTCTGGCATGGATTTCAGCCAGAAGGTTTCGCCCTTCCTCTTCGGAGATACATCTTTGAGGGACTCTGGTTGTGCTTTTCTTATAAAGCTACCCTCGTGGAATTTGTAGGCTTTAGATCGCCACACTATGTGACGGGCTTCGTTTTTGGTCCTCGGGAAGTTCCTGCCTAGTTAGGTAGGCTAGGAATGGTTCTATCCATGGGGCAATGACTGCCATTATTGTGTGGGCGGACGGTGTTGTTCGGTGGCGGAGCCACCAACTGTGTCAGAGTGTTCGGTGAGGGGCAGCGTGGTTGTGTCCGGGCTATTGTTTCCGGACTCTCCCTCCCATGAAATTGACGGCTTGAATAGCCTCTCAAGGAAGATGTTGGGAGGGACGATATCGCGCTTGGCGCCGATGCGTGCCAACACGTCTGCTGCCTGGTTGTTCTCCCGGGCTATGTGATGAAATTCGAGCCCCTCAAACCGAGCTGACATTTTTAAGAAGGCATTGCGATAATCTGCCATTTTCGGATCCTTGGCATCAAAGTCTCCATTTATTTGGGATACCGCGAGGTTTGAATCCCCGCGGACCTCTAGGCGCTGAATGCCGATGGAGACTGCCATCCGGAGACCATGTAGAAGGGCCTCATATTCGGCTGCATTGTTGGAATCCGTGTACATTATTTGAAGTACATATTGTACTGTATCTCCGGTTGGGGACGTCAGAACGACGCCAGCCCCCAGTCCAGCCAACATTTTGGAGCCATCGAAGTGCATGATCCAATTGGAGTATGCGCCGTACTCTTTAGGGAGCTCGGCTTCAGTCCATTCGGCGATGAAGTCGGCCAAAACCTGCGACTTAATAGCTCGCCTTGGCTTGTAAGTTATGTCGAACGGGAGGAGCTCGATGGCCCATTTGGCAATCTGTCCCGTTGCGTCGTGGTTGGTTATAATATCATTAAGGGGTACTTCGGATGCCACTGTTATTGAAAATTCTTGAAAATAGTGTCGCAGCTTCCGGGATGCCATGAACACCGCGTATGCTATCTTTTGATAATGCGGGTACCGTGACTTGCATGGAGTTAGGACAGTGGACACGTAGTAAACTGATTTTTGGAGAGGGAACTTGTGTCCGTCCGTTTCTCGTTCGACGACGAGCATCGCGCTTACAACTTGGTGGGTTGCCGCGATGTATAATAGCATTGGTTCGCCTTGTTGGAAATATGCCCTAGAGGCAATAATAAAAGGATTATTATTATATTTCCTTGTTCATGATAATTGTCTTTTATTCATGCTATAATTGTATTATCCGGAAATCGTAATACACATGTGAATACATAGACCACAATACGTCCCTAGTAAGCCTCTAGTTGACTAGCTCGTTGGTCAACAGATAGTCATGGTTTCCTGACTATGGACATTAGATGTCGTTGACAACGGGATCACATCATTAGGAGAATGATGTGATGGACAAGACCCATTGCTAAGCATAGCACAAGATCGTGTAGTTCGTTTTGCTAGAGCTTTTTCAATGTCAAGTATCTCTTCCTTAGACCATGAGATTGTGTAACTCCCGGATACCGTAGGAGTGCTTTGGGTGTACCAAACGTCACAACGTAACTGGGTGACTATAAAGGTGCACTACAGGTATCTCCGAAAGTGTCTGTTGGGTTGACACGGATGGAGACTGAGATTTGTCAGTCCGTATAACGGAGAGGTATCACTAGGCCCACTCGGTAGTGCATCATCATAATGAGCTCAAAGTGACCAAGTGTCTGGTCACGGGATCATGAATTACGGTACGAGTAAAGTGACTTGCCGGTAACGAGACTGAACGAGGTATTGGGATACCGACGATCGAGTCTCGGGCAAGTAACATACCGTCTGACAAAGGGAATAGTATATGGGGTTGCTTGAACCCTCGACATCGTGGTTCATCCGGTGAGATCATCGAGGAGTATGTGGGAGCCAACATGGGTATCCAGATCCCGCTGTTGGTTATTGACCAGAGAGCTGTCTCGGTCATGTCTGCATGTCTCCCGAACCCGTAGGGTCTACACACTTTAGGTTCAGTGACGCTAGGGTTGTATGAATATGAGTATGCATCAAACTGAATGTTGTTTGGAGTCCCAGATGAGATCCCGGACGTCACGAGGAGTTCTGGAATGGTCCGGAGGTAAAGAAAACTATATAGGAAGTGCTATTTCGGCCATCGGGAAAGTTTCGGGGTCACCCGGTATTGTACCAGGACCACCATAAGGGTCCCGGGGGTCCACCGGGTGGGGCCGCCTATCCCGGAGGGCCCCGTGGGCTGAAGTGGGAGGGGAACCAGACCCTAGTGGGCTGGTTCACCCCCCCTTGGCCCCCCCTGCGCCTAGGGTTGGAAACCCTAGGTGGGGGGGGGGCGCACCACTTGCCTTGGGGGGCACTCCACCCCCCTGGCCGCCGCCCCCTTGGGAGATTGCATCTCCCAGGGCTGGCGCCCCCCTGGGGGGGCTATATAAAGGAGGGCAGGGGGAGGGCAGCCGCACCCGTGTGTCTTGGCGCCTCCCTCCCCCTGCTACACCTCGTCCTCCTCCCGCAGCAGCTTGGCGAAGCCCTGCCGGAGTTCTGCTGCATCCACCACCACGCCGTCGTGCTGCTGGATCATCATCAACCTCTCCTCCCCCCTTGCTGGATCAAGACGGAGGAGACGTCACGCTTACCGTACATGTGTTGAACGCGGAGGTGCCGTCCGTTCGGCGCTAGGATCTCCGGTGATAGGATCACGACGAGAACGACTACCTCAACCCCGTTCTTTTAAACGCTTCCGCTCGCGATCTACAAAGTGGTATGTAGATGCATCTCTCCTTTCACTCGTTGCTTAGATGAACTCATAGATGGATCTTGGTGAAACCGTAGGAAAAATTTTATTTTCTGCAATGTTCCCCAACAGTGGCATCATGAGCTAGGTCTATGCGTAGTTCTCTATTGCACGAGTAGAACACAATTTTGTTGTGGGCGTAGATCTTGTCAACTTGCTTGCCGCTACTAGTATTTTCTTGCTTCAGCGGTATTGTGGGATGAAGCGGCCCGGACCGACCTTACACGTACGCTTACGTGAGACAGGTTCCACCGACTGACATGCACTAGTTGCATAAGGTGGCTAGCGGGTGTCTGTCTCTCCTACTTTAGTTGGAGCGGATTAGATGAAAAGGGTCCTTATGAAGGGTAAATAAAAGTTGACAAAATCACGTTGTGGTTATTCGTAGGTAAGAAAACGTTCTTGCTAGAACCCAATTGCAGCCACGTAAAAGATGCAACAACAATTAGAGGACGTCTAACTTGTTTTTGCAGCAATTGTCATGTGATGTGATATGGCCAGAAGTTGTGATGAATGATGAATGATATATTGTGATGTATGAGATCATGTTCTTGTAATAGGAATCACGACTTGCATGTCGATGAGTATGACAACCGGCAGGAGCCATAGGAGTTGTCTTTATTTTTTGTATGACCTGCGTGTCATTGAAGAACGCCATGTAAATTACTTTACTTTATTGCTAAACGTGTTAGCCATAGAAGTAGAAGTAGTCGTTGGCGTGACAACTTCATGAAGACACAATGATGGAGATCATGATGATGGAGATCATGGTGTCATGCCGGTGACGAAGATGATCATGGAGCCCCGAAGATGGAGATCGAAGGAGCTATATGATATTGGCCATATCATGTCACTACTATATAATTGCATGTGATGTTTATTATGTTTTATGCATCTTGTTTACTTAGAACGGCGGTAGTAAATAAGATGATCCCTTATAATAATTTCAAGAAAGTGTTCCCCCTAACTGTGCACCGTTGCTAAAGTTCGTCGTTTCGAAGCACCACGTGATGATCGGGTGTGATAGATCCTTACGTTCACATACAACGGGTGTAAGACAGATTTACACATGCAGAACACTTAGGGTTAACTTGACGAGCCTAGCATGTACAGACATGGCCTCGGAACACAGAGACCGAAAGGTCGAACATGAGTCGTATGGAAGATACGATCAACATGGAGATGTTCACCGATGATGACTAGTCCGTCTCACGTGATGATCGGACACGGCCTAGTCGACTCGGATCGTGTAACACTTAGATGACTAGAGGGATGTCTAATCTGAGTGGGAGTTCATTAAATAATTTGATTAGATGAACTTAATTATCATGAACTTAGTCTAAAACTTTTGCAAAATATGTCTTGTAGATCAAATGGCCAACGCTCATGTCAACATGAACTTCAACGCGTTCCTAGAGAAAACCAAGCTGAAAGATGATGGCAGCAACTATTCGGACTGGGTCCGGAACCTGAGGATCATCCTCATAGCAGCCAAGAAAGATTATGTCCTAGATGCACCGCTAGGTGAAGCACCCATCCCAGAGAACCAAGACGTTATGAACACTTGGCAATCACGTGCTGATGATTACTCCCTCGTTCAGTGCGGCATGCTTTACAGCTTAGAACCGGGGCTCCAAAAGCGTTTTGAGAAACACGGAGCATATGAGATGTTCGAGGAGCTGAAAATGGTTTTCCAAGCTCATGCCCGGGTCGAGAGATATGAAGTCTCCGACAAGTTCTATAGTTGTAAGATGGAGGAAAACAGTTCTGTCAGTGAGCACATACTCAAAATGTCTGGGTTGCACAACCGCCTGTCCCAGCTGGAGATCAACCTCCCGGACGAGGCGGTCATTGACAGAATCCTTCAGTCGCTCCCACCAAGCTACAAGAGCTTTGTGCTGAACTACAATATGCAGGGGATGGTGAAGACCATTCCTGAAGTATTTTCAATGCTGAAGTCAGCAGAGGTTGAAATCAAGAAAGAACATCAAGTGTTGATGGTCAATAAGACCACTAAGTTCAAGAAGGGCAAGGGTAAGAAGAACTTCAAGAAGGACGGCAAAGATGTTGCCGCGCCCGGTAAGCCAGTTGCCGGGAAGAAGTCAAAGAATGGACCCAAGCCTGAGACTGAGTGCTTTTATTGCAAAGGGAAGGGTCACTGGAAGCGGAACTGCCCCAAATACTTAGCGGACAAGAAGGCCGGCAACACTAAAGGTATATTTGATATACATGTAATTGATGTGTACCTTACCAGTACTCGTAGTAACTCCTGGGTATTTGATACCGGTGCCGTTGCTCACATTTGTAACTCACAGCAGGAGCTGCGGAATAAGCGGAGACTGGCGAAGGACGAGGTGACGATGCGCGTCGGGAATGGTTCCAAGGTCGATGTGATCGCCGTCGGCACGCTACCTCTACATTTACCTACGGGATTAGTTTTAAACCTCAATAATTGTTATTTAGTGCCAAGTTTGAGCATGAACATTGTATCTGGATCTCGTTTGATACGAGATGGCTACTCATTTAAATCCGAGAATAATGGTTGTTCTATTTATATGAGAGATATGTTTTATGGTCATGCCCCGATGGTCAATGGTTTATTCTTAATGAATCTCGAACGTAATGTTACACATATTCATAGTGTGAATACCAAAAGATGTAAAGTTGATAACGATAGTCCCACATACTTGTGGCACTGCCGCCTTGGTCACATTGGTGTCAAGCGCATGAAGAAGCTCCATGCTGATGGACTTTTAGAGTCTCTAGATTATGAATCATTTGACACATGCGAACCATGCCTCATGGGCAAAATGACCAAGACCCCGTTCTCCGGAACAATGGAGCGAGCAACCAACTTATTGGAAATCATACATACTGATGTGTGTGGTCCAATGAGCGTTGAGGCTCGCGGAGGATATCGTTATGTTCTCACTCTCACTGATGACTTGAGTAGATATGGGTATGTCTACTTGATGAAACACAAGTCTGAGACCTTTGAAAAGTTCAAGGAATTTCAGAATGAAGTAGAGAATCAACGTGACCGAAAGATAAAATTCTTACGATCGGATCGTGGAGGAGAATATTTAAGTCACGAATTTGGTACACACTTAAGAAAATGTGGAATCGTTTCACAACTCACGCCGCCTGGAACACCTCAGCGTAACGGTGTGTCCGAACGTCGTAATCGCACTCTATTGGATATGGTGCGATCTATGATGTCTCTTACCGATTTACCGCTATCATTTTGGGGATACGCTCTAGAGACAGCTACATTCACTTTAAATAGGGCACCGTCTAAATCCGTTGAGACGACACCGTATGAATTATGGTTTGGGAAGAAACCTAAGCTGTCGTTTCTAAAAGTTTGGGGATGCGATGCTTATGTCAAGAAACTTCAACCTGAAAAGCTCGAACCCAAGTCGGAAAAATGCGTCTTCATAGGATACCCTAAGGAAACCATTGGGTATACCTTCTACTTAAGATCCGAGGGCAAGATCTTTGTTGCCAAGAACGGATCCTTTCTGGAAAAAGAGTTTCTCTCGAAAGGAGTAAGTGGGAGGAAAGTAGAACTCGATGAAGTACTACCTCTTGAACCGGAAAGTAGTGCAGCTCAGGAAAACGTTCCTGTGGTGCCTACACCGACTGGAGAGGAAATTAATGATGATGATCAAGGTACTTCTGATCAAGTTGCTACTGAACTTCGTAGGTCCACAAGGACACGTTCCACACCAGAGTGGTATGGCAACCCTGTCCTGGAAATCATGTTGTTAGACAACGGTGAACCTTCGAACTATGAAGAAGCGATGGCGGGCCCAGATTCCAACAAATGGCTAGAAGCCATGCAATCCGAGATAGAATCCATGTATGAAAACAAAGTATGGACTTTGACAGACTTGCCCGATGATCGGCGAGCGATAGAAAACAAATGGATCTTTAAGAAGAAGACGGACGCGGATGGTAATATTACCATCTATAAAGCTCGACTTGTCGCTAAGGGTTATCGACAAGTTCAAGGGGTTGACTACGATGAGACTTTCTCTCCCGTAGCGAAGCTGAAGTCCGTCCGAATCATGTTAGCAATTGCCGCATACTATGATTATGAGATATGGCAGATGGACGTCAAAACGGCATTCCTTAACGGGCATCTTAAGGAAGAACTGTATATGATGCAGCCGGAGGGTTTTGTCGATCCTAAGAATGCTAACAAAGTATGCAAGCTCCAGCGATCCATTTATGGGCTGGTGCAAGCATCTCGGAGTTGGAACATTCGCTTTGATGAGATGATCAAAGCGTTTGGGTTTATGCAGACTTATGGAGAAGCCTGCGTTTACAAGAAAGTGAGTGGGAGCTCTGTAGCATTTCTCATATTATATGTAGATGACATACTTTTGATGGGAAATGATATAGAACTTTTGGACAGCATTAAGGCCTACTTGAATAAGTGTTTTTCAATGAAGGACCTTGGAGAAGCTGCTTACATATTAGGCATCAAGATCTATAGGGATAGATCGAGACGCCTCATAGGTCTTTCACAAAGCACATACCTTGATAAGATTTTGAAGAAGTTCAAAATGGATCAGTCCAAGAAAGGGTTCTTGCCTGTATTGCAAGGTGTGAGATTGAGCTCGGCTCAATGCCCGACCACGGCAAAAGATAAAGAAGAGATGAGTGTCATCCCCTATGCTTCAGCCATAGGATCTATTATGTATGCCATGCTGTGTACCAGACCTGATGTAAACCTTGCCGTAAGTTTGGTAGGAAGGTACCAAAGTAATCCCGGCAAGGAACACTGGACAGCGGTCAAGAATATCCTGAAGTACCTGAAAAGGACAAAGGACATGTTTCTCGTTTATGGAGGTGACGAAGAGCTCGTCGTAAAGGGTTACGTCGACGCTAGCTTCGACACAGATCTGGATGACTCTAAGTCACAAACCGGATACGTGTATATGTTGAATGGTGGAGCAGTAAGCTGGTGCAGCTGCAAGCAGAGCGTCGTGGCGGGATCTACATGTGAAGCGGAGTACATGGCAGCCTCGGAGGCAGCGCATGAAGCAATTTGGGTGAAGGAGTTCATCACCGACCTAGGAGTCATACCCAATGCGTCGGGGCCGATCAAACTCTTCTGTGACAACACTGGAGCTATTGCCCTTGCCAAGGAGCCCAGGTTTCACAAGAAGACCAGGCACATCAAGCGTCGCTTCAACTCCATCCGTGAAAATGTTCAAGATGGAGACATAGATATTTGCAAAGTACATACGGATCTGAATGTCGCAGATCCGTTGACTAAACCTCTCTCGCGAGCAAAACATGATCAACACCAGAACTCTATGGGTGTTCGATTCATCACAATGTAACTAGATTATTGACTCTAGTGCAAGTGGGAGACTGTTGGAAATATGCCCTAGAGGCAATAATAAAAGGATTATTATTATATTTCCTTGTTCATGATAATTGTCTTTATTCATGCTATAATTGTATTATCCGGAAATCGTAATACACGTGTGAATACATAGACCACAATACGTCCCTAGTAAGCCTCTAGTTGACTAGCTCGTTGGTCAACAGATAGTCATGGTTTCCTGACTATGGACATTAGATGTCGTTGACAACGGGATCACATCATTAGGAGAATGATGTGATGGACAAGACCCAATCCTAAGCATAGCACAAGATCGTGTAGTTCGTTTTGCTAGAGCTTTTCCAATGTCAAGTATCTCTTCCTTAGACCATGAGATCGTGTAACTCCCGGATACCGTAGGAGTGCTTTGGGTGTACCAAACGTCACAACGTAACTGGGTGACTATAAAGGTGCACTACAGGTATCTCCGAAAGTGTCTGTTGGGTTGACACGGATCGAGACTGGGATTTGTCACTCCGTATTACGGAGAGGTATCACTGGGCCCACTCGGTAGTGCATCATCATAATGAGCTCAAAGTGACCAAGTGTCTGGTCACGGGATCATGCATTACGGTACGAGTAAAGTGACTTGCCGGTAACGAGACTGAACGAGGTATTGGGATACCGACGATCGAGTCTCGGGCAAGTAACATACCGTCTGACAAAGGGAATAGTATACGGGGTTGCTTGAATCCTCGACATCGTGGTTCATCCGATGAGATCATCGAGGAGTATGTGGGAGCCAACATGGGTATCCAGATCCCGCTGTTGGTTATTGACCGGAGAGCCGTCTCGGTCATGTCTGCATGTCTCCCGAACCCGTAGGGTCTACACACTTAAGGTTCGGTGACGCTAGGGTTGTATGAATATGAGTATGCAGCAAACCGAATGTTGTTCGGAGTCCCGGATGAGATCCCGGACGTCACGAGGAGTTCTGGAATGGTCCGGAGGTAAAGAAAACTATATAGGAAGTGCTGTTTCGGCCATCGGGAAAGTTTCGGGGTCACCCGGTATTGTACCGGGACCACCGGAAGGGTCCCGGGGGTCCACCGGGTGGGGCCACCTATCCCGGAGGGCCCTGTGGGCTGAAGTGGGAGGGGAACCAGCCCCTAGTGGGCTGGTGCGCCCCCCTTGGGCCCCCCTGCGCCTAGGGTTGGAAACCCTAGGTGGGGGGGGGGCGCACCACTTGCCTTGGGGGGCACTCCACCCCCCTGGCCGCCGCCCCCTTGGGAGATTGCATCTCCCAGGGCCGGCGCCCCCCTGGGGGCCTATATAAAGGAGGGCAGGGGGAGGGCAGCCGCACCCTGTGTCTTGGCGCCTCCCTCCCCCTGCTACACCTCGTCCTCCTCCCGCAGCAGCTTGGCGAAGCCCTGCCGGAGTTCTGCTGCATCCACCACCACGCCGTCGTGCTGCTGGATCATCATCAACCTCTCCTTCCCCGTTGCTGGATCAAGACGGAGGAGACGTCACGCTGACCGTACGTGTGCTGAACGCGGAGGTGCCGTCCGTTCGGCGCTAGGATCTCCGGTGATAGGATCACGACGAGAACGACTACCTCAACCCCGTTCTTTTGAACGCTTCCGCTCGCGATCTACAAAGTGGTATGTAGATGCATCTCTCCTTTCACTCGTTGCTTAGATGAACTCATAGATGGATCTTGGTGAAACCGTAGGAAAAATTTTATTTTCTGCAACGTTCCCCAACACGCCTGTGTTGGGCGCGGCCAGGACCGGATTTGTTGCCAGTATGGCTTTGATTTCTTTGAGTCCTGCTGTGGCGGCATCCGTCCACTCGAAGTGTTCGGTGCGCCGCAGGAGGCGATAAAGGGGCAATGCCTTTTCTCCCAAGCGGGAGATAAAGCGGCTTAGAGCCGCCACGCATCCTGTCAATTTTTGTATTTGTTTGAGGTCTTTTGGGGTATCCAATTGTGACAGAGCTCGGATCTTGGCTGGGTTTGCTTCGATTCCTCTACCGGATACGATGAAGCCCAAGAGTTTTTCGGCTGGTACGCCGAAAATGCATTTTTCCGGGTTGAGCTTGATGTCATATGTTCGGAGATCGTCGAACGTGAGCCTCAAGTCGTCTACTAGAGTATCGACGTGTTTGGTTTTAACGACCACGTCATATACATACGCTTCAATTGTTTTGCCGATCTGGTTGGCCAGGCATGTCTGAATCATGCGCTAATATGTTACGCCAGCGTTTTTGAGCCCGAAGGGCATCGTGTTGAAGCAGAATGGGCCGTGTGGGGTGATGAATGCCGTTGCGGCTTGGTCTGACTCTGCCATCTTAATTTGGTGGTAGCCAGAGTATGCATCAAGGAAACACAATGAGTCGTGCCCTGCGGTTGCGTCGATGATTTGATCAATTCGGGGGAGCGGGAAAGGATCCTTTGGGCAGGCCTTATTTAGGTCTTTGAAATCGACACATAGGCGCCAGGATTTGTCCTTCTTTGATACCATCACCAGGTTTGCTAGCCAGTCCGGATGTTTTATATCTCTGATGAATCCGGCTTCCAGTAGTTTTGCTAGCTCTTCTCCCATGGCTTTTCTCTTGGGTTCGGAGAAACGCCGCAGGGTCTGCTTAACAGGTTTAAACCCCTTTAGGATGTTCAGGCTGTGCTCGGCCAGCCTGCGTGGGATTCCTGGCATGTCTGAAGGGTGCCAAGCAAAAATGTCCCAATTTTCTCGCAGGAATTCTCTGAGTGCGGCATCTACATCGGGTTTTACTTGTGCCCCGATGGATGCCATTTTTGTGGGGTCCGTTGGATGGACTTGGAATTTGACTATTTTGTCCGCTGGTTTGAAAGAGGTGGACTTGGATCTCTTATCTAGTATCACATCGTCCCTGTCCACCGTGGAGCGCAGCGCAGTTAGTTCCTCGGCCGCTAGGGCTTCAGATAATGCCTCCAGGGCCAGTGCGGATGTCTTGTTTTCGGCGCGGAGCGCTGTGTCCAGATCACTTGCAAGAGTGATGATTCCGTTGGGTCCGGGCATTTTGAGCTTCATGTACCCATAATGGGGTATGGCTTGAAAAATTGTAAAGCTTCTCGCCCTAGCAGAGCGTGGTATCCGCTGCTGAACGGGGCCACTTGAAATGTGACCTCCTCGGATCTGTAATTATCCGGCATGCCGAACACCACATCCAGTGTGATTTTGCCTGAACAGCACGCTTCCCGGCTTGGTATTATTCCTCTGAAGGTTGTGTTGCTTCGCTCAATGCGACTCCAGTCTATTTCCATTTTTTGCAGGGTTTCCTCGTAGATGAGGTTAAGTCCGCTACCGCCGTCCATGAGTACCTTTGTAAGTCGGAAGCCGTCCACTATCGGACTGAGGACCAATGCGGCTGGTGCTCGGGCTGTCCGGAATTTAGGTTCATCACTGGCATTAAAAGTAATAGCCGTGTCACTCCATGTGTTTATTGTTGCTACTTGGTAGACTTCGGCGAGGTTGCAGAGGGTTCGTTTCCTCGCATTGTTTGATACGAAGGTCTCGAAGACTGTCGACACCGTATTGGCATTTCTGGGGTGGTGTTCTTCGGATTCTGGAGTTAGAAGCTCCTCGCCACTTCTGGCCACCTGCCGGAGTATCCAACATGATCTAAGGCTGTGAGTTGGTGTGACTTCCCCTGAACTATAAATTTTACAGGGTCCATTGAGCCACCCCTCCAGTACGGTCCCATACCCTATAGAGGGTTTTTGTTTTTTGATGTTTGTCTTAGGTGCGTGGAGATAATGCGCCCTTTTGTTTCAGACTCGTGTTGAGTTCAGGGCCGAATTGTCCCAGAATTTGTTTTCGGTTTTCCGAACGCTTTCTATCGCACAGTACTTTCGTACTATGGATGTCAAGTCGGCGAAGCGTGTAATTTTGCAGCGACTTATGGCGTTGAGGATTCCGATGTCCGTGCAGTTGTTACAGAAGAATGAAATTGCTTCTTCCTCACGACAGTCCCTTATCCTCTTCATAACCAGGAGGAATCTGGCCCAATAATGGTGTACTGTTTCCCCGGGCGCTTGCCGTATTTGGGATAAATCCCTTATAGTTGGGTCGGCGGGTGGATTTAAATCCGGAACCCTGCCCGTTGAAAGATTCAGGGGCCAAGAAGTTTTCGAATTCGGAAGCTTGTTTTCTTGGACAGTATTCAATGAATCTGGCCTGCTGCCTGACTTTAGGTTCAGGACTTGGGCAACATCCTCCCCTCCACGGGTATGCGGCTCTGGTCCTTAGAGCGGGCAAAGATGCGCTGCATTGTTCTTCCACCACTTCAACGTGGTGGGTGACCTGGGGAGAGTTGATCTCTCTCTGGTCGGGTTTAAGCCCGATCTGGCCGTGATCTGTAGCGACTCCCAGGGAGGGAATGTGATCCAGGAGCTCATTCAAGGAAGAGAGCTCTGTCGGATCTAACTGCTCGACGAGTTCCGAGCTAATGTGAAGATTGCTTTCGATGGCCTGAGAGGTCATCGTCGGCGCGACGGCCGAATAGGCGGTCATCAAGAACCTGCCTAGCCGGAGAGTTTGACCGACAGCCAAAGCTCCTTTAGCGACAACGCCGTCTTTAAACACGGGGTGCGGCATCCTTCCTGACGGTGACGACACAGAGGAACTCTCAATGAAAGCACCAATGTCTGTGTCAAAACCGGCGGATCTCAGGTAGGGGGTCCCGAACTGTGCGTCTAGGCGGATGGTAATAGGAGACAAGGGACACGATGTTTTTACCCAGGTTCGGGCCCTCTCGGTGGAGGTAAAACCCTACTCCTGCTTGATTAATATTGATGGTATGGGTATTACAAGAGTTGATCTACCACGAGAACAGAGAGGCTAAACCCTAGAAGCTAGCCTATGGTATGATTGTTGTTCGTCCTACGGACTAAAACTCTCCGGTTTATATAGACACCGGAGAGGGCTAGGGTTACACAGAGTCGGTTACAATGGGAGGAGATCTTCATATCGTATCGCCAAGCTTGCCTTCCACGCCAAGGAAAGTCCCTATCCAGACATGGGACGGAGTCTTCAATCTTGTATCTTCATAGTCCGGGAGTCCGGCCAAAGGTCATAGTCCGGTCATCCGGACACCCCCTAATCCAGGACTTCCTCAATTCTCGTTCGGTACTTTGATAATTTGATATGTGGGTGGACCGGTACTTGGGTACTGCCCTAACTTGGACAAGCATGCCACTTATGATTAACCCCTATTGCAAGCATCCACAACTACAAAAGAAGTATTAAGGTAAACCTAACCACATCATTAAACATATGGATCCATATCAACCCCTAACGAAGCAACGCATAAACTAGGGTTTAAGCTTCTGTCACTCTAGCAACCCATCATCTACTTATTACTTCCCCATGCCTTCCTCTAGGCCCAAATAATGGTGAAGTGTCATGTAGTCGACGTTCACATAACACCACTAGAGGAAAAGACAACATACATCTCATCAAAATATCAAACGAATACCAAATTCACATGACTACTAATAGCAAGACTTCACCCATGTCCTCAGGAACAAACGTAACTACTCACAAAGCATATTCATGTTCATAATCAGAGGAGTAATAATATGCATAAAGGATCTAAACATATGGTCTTCCACCAAGTAAACCAATTAGTATCAACTACAAGGAGTAATCAACACTACTAGCAACCCACATGTACCAATTTGTGGTTTTGATACAAGATTGGATACAAGAGATGAACTAGGGTTTGAGAGGAGATGGTGCTGGTGAAGATGTTGATGGAGATTGACCCCCCCCCCCGATGAGAGGATCATTGGTGATGACGTTGGTGATGATTTCCCCCTCCCAGAGGGAAGTGTCCCCGGCAGAACAGCTCCGCCAGAGCCCTAGATTGATTTCGCCAAGGTTCCGCCTCGTGGCGGTGGAGTTTCGTCCCGTAAGCTTGCCCACGATTTTTTCCAAGATAAAAGTGATGATATAGCAGAAGATGGACGCCGGAGGCCCACCAGGGGGCCCAGTAGATAGGGGGCGCGACCTATAGAGGGCGGGGGCGCCCCCTGTCTCCTGGAAAGGGTGTGGGCCCCCTGGCCTATTTCTTTCGCTCAGAAATTCTTATTAATTCCAAAATGTTGTTTCGTGGAGTTTCAGGACTTTTGGAGCTGTGCAGAATAGGTTTTCAACGTTTGCTCCTTTTCCAGCCAGAGTTCCAGCTGCCGGCATCCCCCCTCTTCATGGTAAACCTTGTAAAATAAGAGAGAATTGCCATACGTATTGAGATATAATGTGTAATAACAGCCCATAATGCAGTAAATATTGATATAAAAGCATGATGCAAAATGGACGTATCAACTCCCCCAAGCTTAGACCTCGCTTGTCCTCAAGCGGAAGCCGAAATCGAAAATATGTCCGCATGTTTAGAGATAGAGGTGTCGATAGAAATAAAATACGGACATGAGGGAATCATGATCATTCTAATAACAGCAACATATATAGATTTTGTCATATGATTTCCTATGCTCAAGTAACAAGCAATTCACAATGTCAAGTATGGTTCAAAAACTTCATTGGGAACTAACAAACTATAATCTCGGTCACTGAAGCAATTGCAATTTATCATAACATCAGAAAGAGTCAATAATAGAGCTTTTCAGTAAGCTCACATACTCAACTATCTCGTAGTCTCCTACAATTGCTAAAACTCACGCAGTACTTGTGGTTATAGAGTTTCAGCCGGACACTGAGAAAGATAGGGGCTTATTGTGTTGCCTCCCAACGTATTCACCTTAAGGTGATGTCAACAATAATAGCCCATGCTAACTTACATCCAATTGGATATATATATATATATATATATATATATATATCATGATCTTTCAAACACGAGGAGCTTGCCAAAGGATAAAGTAAAAAAGGGAATGTGAGGATCACCTTGACTCATGCATAAAGTAAAAACATAAAGTAAAAGATAGGCCCTTCGCAGAGGGAAGCAGAGGTTGTTGAGGGAGTCCTGGACTAGGGGGTGTCCGGATAGCCAAACTATCATCATCGGCCGGACTCCAAGACTACGAAGCTACAAGATTGAAGACTTCGTCCCGTGTCCGGATGGGACTTTCCTTGGCGTGGAAGGCAAGCTTGGCGATACAAATATGTAGATCTCCTACCATTGTAACCGACTCTGTGTAACCCTAGCCCTCTCCGGTGTCTATATAAACTGGATGGCTTTAGCCAAGCGCGCCGCACTGTCACGACGGGCATGATCTAGCTCTGCAGCTGGACAGTATCCTAGAGGCCGCACTCGAGCCCGCTCCGATCTTCAATTTGGAGCCGGCTGCGCAGATCAAGGACGGATGGCTAGACACCGCCTCGGGGGCTGCAACCTCTACGGCGATAGAGCCGAACACTGACCTTGTCCCTCACAAAGCTCGTGACTCCAAGGTGCCGGACTCCCTGCCGGACTCCGAACCTCCCGCGCCCACTCCAATCGAATCCGATTGGGCGCCGGTCATGGAATTCACCGCTGCGGACATCTTTCAACACTCACCTTTCGGCGACATCTTGAGTTTGCTAAAGTATCTCTCGCTATCAGGAGAGCCCTGGCCAGACTACGGTCAGGACGGTTGGGATGCGGACGACAAAGAAATTCAAAGCCCACCCACCACCCACTTAGTAGCCAATGTCGACGATCTAACCGACATGCTAGACTACGACTCCGAAGACATCGACGGTATGGACGACGATGCCGGAGAGGACCAGGAACTAGCGCCTACCGGGCACTGGAAAGCCACCTCATCATATGACATATACATGGTGGATATCCCAAAGGATGGGAATGGGGAAGGAACAGCGGAGGATGACCCCTCCAAGAAACAGCCCAAGTGCCGGCGTCAGCGGTGCCGCTCTAAATCCCGCCACAGCAAGAATGAAGATTCCGGCACCGGAGATAATAACACACCGGACAGTGCTGAAGACAACCCACTCCAGCAAGATTCAGCGCAGGAGGACGGAGACGCCAGCCCTCATGAGAGAGCGGCAGAAGAAGAGGTAGAGGATTATATGCCTCCCTCCGGAGACGAGGCAAGCCTCGACGACGATGAATTCGTCATGCCTGAGGATCCCGTCGAACAAGAGCGTTTTAAACGTAGGCTTATGGCCATGGCGAACAGCCTCAAGAAAAAGCAGCAACAACTTAGAGTTGATCAAGATCTGCTAGCCGACAGATGGACTGAAGTCCTCGCGGCCGAAGAGCATGAGCTCGAACGCCCCTCCAGAAGCTACCCTAAACGCAAGCTGCTCCCCCGATTAGAGGAGGAGGCGTATGAACCTGCATCACCAGCAGACAATACGGCTGACCGACCACCCCGTGGTCACGACAGAGAGGCCTCTAGGCCCTTCACTAGAACCGTACCCCGGCATCGCTCGAAAAGCACAAGGCCATAGGGGAACGCTCTGGACTTGCGAGATATATTGCAGAATAAGGCAAGACAATCAAGATCGATCTATGGATCACGTGGGTGCCCCATGATACGTGACGACAACCGTCACGCCGGACGCAGTAAGCCCGGCCGGGCCGAACAAAATAGACAAAGCTCTTTTGAGCTCCGTCGTGATATCGCCCAGTACAGAGGCGCCGCACACCCACTATGCTTCACAGATGAAGTAATGGATCATCAAATCCCCGAAGGGTTTAAACCCGTGAATATTGAATCTTACGATGGCACAACAGACCCCGCGGTTTGGATCAAAGACTATCTCCTTCACATCCACATGGCCCGCGGCGACGATCTTCACGCCATCAAATATCTCCCCCTCAAGCTTAAAGGACCAGCCCGGCATTGGCTTAACAGCTTGCCAGCAGAGTCAATTGGGAGTTGGGAAGACCTGGAAGCCCCATTCCTCGATAACTTCCAAGGCACATATGTGCGACCACGAGACGCTGATGACCTAAGCCACATAATTGAGTAGCCAGACGAATCGGCCAGACAATTTTGGACACGGTTCTTAACCAAGAAAAACCAAATCGTAGACTGTCCGGATGCGGAGGCCCTTGCGGCCTTCAAGCATAACATCCGTGACGAGTGGCTGGCCCGGCACCTGGGATAGGAAAAGCCGAAATCCATGGCAGCCCTCACATCACTCATGACCCGCTTCTGCGCGGGTGAGGACAGCTGGCTAGCACGCAGCAACAACCTCAGCAAAAATTCTGGCAGTCCAGATATCAAGGACCGTAATGGCAGGTCACGTCGCAACAAAAACAAACGCCGCATTAACAGCGATAATAGTGAAGATACGGCAGTCAATGCCGGATTCAGAGGCTCTAAACCCGGTCAGCGGAAAAAGCCATTCAAAAGAACTACTCCGGGTCCGTCCAATTTGGACCGAATACTCGACCGCTCGTGCTAGATACACGGCACCCCCGAAAAGCCAGCCAACCACACCAACAGGGACTGTTGGGTATTCAAGCAGGCAGGCAAGTTAATTGGCAAAAACAATGACAAGGGGTTGCATAGCGATGACTGTTGGGTTTCGTAGTAATTTCAAAAATTTTCCTACGCGCACACAGGATCATGTGATGCATAGCAATGAGAGGAGAGTGTTGTCTACGTACCCAACGCAGACCGACTGCGGAAGCGATGACACGACGAAGAGGAAGTAGTCGTATGTCTTCACGATCCAACCGATCAAGCACCGAAACTACGGCACCTCCGAGTTCGAGCACACGTTCAGCTCGATGACGATCCCCGGACTCCGATCCAGCAAAGTGTCGGGGAAGAGTTCCGTCAGCACGACGGCGTGGTGACGATCTTGATGAACTACAGCAGCAGGGCTTCGCCTAAACTCCGCTACGGTATTATCGAGGAATATGGTGGTAGGGGGCACCGCACACGGCTAAGGAATCGATTACGTGGATCAACTTGTGTCAACTTGTGTGTTTAGAGGTGCCCCTGCCTCAGTATATAAAGGAGGAGAGGAGGGGAGGCTGGCCGGCCAAGGGGGGAGGCGCAGGAGAGTCCTACTCCCACTGGGAGTAGGATTCCCCCTCCAATCCTAGTCCAACTAGGATTCCTCGGAGGGGAAAAGAGGAGGAGGGGGCCGGCCACCTCTCCTAGTCCTAATAGGACTAGGGGAAGGGGGGGGCGCAGCCCATCTAGGGCAGCCCCTTCTCTTTTCCACTAAGGCCCACTATGGCCCAAATAGCTCCCGGGGGGTTCCGGTAACCCTCTCGGTATTCCGGTAAAATCCCGATTTTACCCGGAACACTTCCGATATCCAAATATAGGCTTCCAATATATCAATCTTTACGTCTCGACCATTTCGAGACTCCTCGTCATGTCCGTGATCACATCCGGGACTCCGAACAACCTTCGGTACATCAAAATGCATAAACTCATAATATAACTGTCATCGTAACCTTAAGCGTGCGGACCCTACGGGTTCGAGAACAATGTAGACATGACCGAGACACGTCTCCGGTCAATAACCAATAGCGGGACCTGGATGCCCATATTGGCTCCTACATATTCTACGAAGATCTTTATCGGTCAGACCGCATAACAACATACGTTGTTCCCTTTGTCATCGGTGCCCGAGATTCGATCGTCGGTATCCAATACCTAGTTCAATCTCGTTACCGGCAAGTCTCTTTACTCGTTCCGTAATACATCATCTCACAACTAACATATTAGTTGTAATGCTTGCAAGGCTTATGTGATGTGTATTACCGAGAGGGCCCAGAGATACCTCTCCGACAATCGGAGTGACAAATCCTAATCTCGAAATACGCCAACCCAACATCGACCATTGGAGACACCTGTAGTACTCCTTTATAAGCACCCAGTTACGTTGTGACATTTGGTAGTACCCAAAGTGTTCCTCCGGTAAACGGGAGTTGCATAATCTCATAGTCATAGGAACATGTATAAGTCATGAAGAAAGCAATAGCAACATACTAAACGATCAGGTGCTAAGCTAATGGAATGGGTCATGTCAATCAGATCATTCTACTAATGATGTGACCTCGTTAATCAAATAACAACTCATTGTTCATGGTTAGGAAACATAACCATCTTTGATTAACGAGCTAGTCAAGTAGAGGCATACTAGTGACACTCTGTTTGTCTATGTATTCACACATGTATTATGTTTCCGGAAAATACAATTCTAGCATGAATAATAAACATTTATCATGATTATAAGGAAATAAATAATAACTTTATTATTGCCTCTAGGGCATATTTCCTTCAGTCTCCCACTTGCACTAGAGTCAATAATCTAGATTACACTGTAATGAATCTAACACCCATGGAGCTTTGGTGCTGATCATGTTTTGCTCGTGGAAGAGGCTTAGTCAACGGGTCTGCAACATTCAGATCCGTATGTATCTTGCAAATCTCTATGTCTCCCACCTGGACTAGATCCCGGATGGAGTTGAAGCGTCTCTTGATGTGTTTGGTCCTTTTGTGAAATTTGGATTCCTTTGCCAAGGCAATTGCACCAGTATTGTCACAAAAGATTTTCATTGGACCCGATGCACTAGGTATGACACCTAGATCGGATATGAACCCCTTCATCCAGACTCCTTCATTTGCTGCTTCCGAAGCAGCTATGTATTCCGCTTCACATGTAGATCCCGCTACGACGCTTTGTTTAGAACTGCACCAACTGACAGCTCCACCGTTTAATGTAAACACGTATCCGGTTTGCGATTTAGAATCGTCCGGATCAGTGTCAAAGCTTGCATCAACGTAACCTTTTACGATGAGCTCTTTGTCACTTCCATATACGAGAAACATATCCTTAGTCCTTTTCAGGTATTTCAGGATGTTCTTGACCGCTGTCCAGTGATCCATTCCTGGATTACTTTGGTACCTCCCTGCCAAACTTATAGCAAGGCACACATCAGGTCTGGTACACAGCATTGCATACATGATAGAGCCTATGGCTGATGCATAGGGAACATCTTTCATATTCTCTCTATCTTCTGCAGTGGTCGGGCATTGAGTCTTACTCAATTTCGCACCTTGTAACACAGGCAAGAACCCTTTCTTTGCTTGATCCATTTTGAATTTCTTCAAAATTTTGTTAAGGTATGTGCTTTGTGAAAGTCCAATTAAGCGTCTTGATCTGTCTCTATAGATCTTAATGCCTAATATGTAAGCAGCTTCACCGAGGTCTTTCATTGAAAAACTTTTATTCAAGTATCCCTTTATGCTATCCAGAAATTCTATATCATTTCCAATCAGTAATATGTCATCCACATATAATATCAGAAATGCTACAGAGCTCCCACTCACTTTCTTGTAAATACAGGCTTCTCCGAAAGTCTGTATAAAACCAAATGCTTTGATCACACTATCAAAACGTTTATTCCAACTCCGAGAGGCTTGCACCAGTCCATAAATGGATCGCTGGAGCTTGCACACTTTGTTAGCTCCCTTTGGATCGACAAAACCTTCTGGTTGCATCATATACAACTCTTCTTCCAGGAATCCATTCAGGAATGCAGTTTTGACATCCATTTGCCAAATTTCATAATCATAAAATGCGGCAATTGCTAACATGATTCGGACGGACTTAAGCATCGCTACGGGTGAGAAGGTCTCATCGTAGTCAATTCCTTGAACTTGCCGAAAACCTTTTGCGACAAGTCGAGCTTTGTAGACAGTAACATTACCATCAGCGTCAGTCTTCTTCTTAAAGATCCATTTATTCTCAATCGCTTGCCGATCATCGGGCAAGTCAACCAAAGTCCATACTTTGTTCTCATACATGGATCCCATCTCAGATTTCATGGCTTCTAGCCACTTTGCGGAATCTGGGCTCACCATCGCTTCTTCATAGTTCGTAGGTTCATCATGATCTAGTAGCATGACCTCCAGAACAGGATTACCGTACCACTCTGGTGCGGATCTTACTCTGGTTGATCTACGAAGTTCAGTAGTATCTTGATCTGAAGTTTCATGATCATTATCATTGGCTTCCTCACTAACTGGTGTAGGTGTCACTGAAACAGTTTTCTGTGATGAACTACTTTCCAGTAAGGGAGCAGGTACAGTTACCTCGTCAAGTTCTACTTTCCTCCCACTCACTTCTTTCGAGAGAAACTCCTTCTCTAGAAATGATCCATTCTTAGCAACGAATGTTTTGCCTTCGGATCTGTGATAGAAGGTGTACCCAACAGTTTCCTTTGGGTATCCTATGAAGACACATTTCTCCGATTTGGGTTCGAGCTTATCAGGTTGAAGTTTTTTCACATAAGCATCGCAGCCCCAAACTTTAAGAAACGACAACTTTGGTTTCTTGCCAAACCACAGTTCATAAGGCGTCGTCTCAACGGATTTAGATGGTGCCCTATTTAACGTGAATGCGGCCGTCTCTAAAGCATATCCCCAAAATGATAGCGGTAAATCAGTAAGAGACATCATAGATCGCACCATATCTAGTAAAGTACGATTACGACGTTCGGACACACCATTACGTTGTGGTGTTCCGGGTGGCGTGAGTTGCGAAACTATTCCACAATTTTTCAAATGTACACCAAACTCGTAACTCAAATATTCTCCTCCACGATCAGATCGTAGAAACTTTATTTTCTTGTTACGATGATTTTCAACTTCACTCTGAAATTCTTTGAACTTTTCAAATGTTTCAGACTTATGTTTCATTAAGTAAATATACCCATATCTGCTTAAATCATCTGTGAAGGTGAGAAAATAACGATATCCGCCACGAGCCTCAATATTCATCGGGCCACATACATCGGTATGTATGATTTCCAACAAATCTGTTGCTCTCTCCATAGTACCGGAGAACAGTGTTTTAGTCATCTTGCCCATGAGGCACGGTTCGCAAGTACCAAGTGATTCATAATCAAGTGGTTCCAAAAGTCCATTAGTATGGAGTTTCTTCATGCGTTTTACACCGATATGACCTAAACGACAGTGCCACAAATAAGTTGCACTTTCATTATCAACTCTGCATCTTTTGGTTTCAACATTATGAATATGTGTATTACTACTATCGAGATTTAGTAAGAATAGACCACTCTTCAAGGGTGCATGACCATAAAAGATATTACTCATATAAATAGAACAACCATTATTCTCTGATTTAAATGAATAACCGTCTCGCATTAAACAAGATCCAGATATAATGTTCATGCTCAACGCTGGCACCAAATAACAATTATTTAGGTCTAATATTAATCCCGAAGGTAGATGTAGAGGTAGCGTGCCGACCGCGATCACATCGACTTTGGAACCGTTTCCCACGCGCATCGTCACCTCGTCCTTTGCCAGTGCCCGCTTATTCTGTAGTCCCTGTTTCGAGTTGCAAATATTAGCAACAGAACCAGTATCAAATACCCAGGTGCTACTGCGAGCTCTAGTAAGGTACACATCAATAACATGTATATCACATATACCTTTGTTCACCTTGCCATCCTTCTTATCCGCCAAATACTTGGGGCAGTTCCGCTTCCAGTGACCAGTCTGCTTGCAGTAGAAGCACTCAGTTTCAGGTTTAGGTCTAGACTTGGGTTTCTTCTCTTGAGCAGCAACTTGCTTGCCGTTCTTTTTGAAGTTCCCCTTTTTCTTCCCTTTGTCCTTTTTCTTGAAACTAGTGGTCTTGTTAACCATCAACACTTGATGCTCCTTCTTGATTTCTACCTCCGCAGCTTTCAGCATTGCGAAGAGCTCGGGAATAGTCTTGTTCATCCCTTGCATATTATAGTTCATCACGAAGCTCTTGTAGCTTGGTGGCAGTGATTGGAGAATTCTGTCAATGACGCAATCATCCGGAAGATTAACTCCCAATTGAATCAAGTGATTATTATACCCAGACATTTTGAGTATATGCTCACTGACAGAACTGTTCTCCTCCATCTTGCAGCTATAGAACTTATTGGAGACTTCATATCTCTCAATCCGGGCATTTGCTTGAAATATTAACTTCAACTCCTGGAACATCTCATATGCTCCATGACGTTCAAAACGTCGTTGAAGTCCCGATTCTAAGCCGTAAAGCATGGCACACTGAACTATCGAGTAGTCATCAGCTTTGCTCTGCCAGACGTTCATAACATCTGGCGTTGCTCCAGCAGCAGGCCTGGCACCCAGCGGTGCTTCCAGGACGTAATTCTTCTGTGCAGCAATGAGGATAATCCTCAAGTTACGGACCCAGTCCGTGTAATTGCTACCATCATCTTTCAACTTTGCTTTCTCAAGGAACGCATTAAAATTTAACGGAACAACAGCACGAGCCATCTATCTACAATCAACATAAACAAGCAAGATACTATCAGGGACTAAGTTCATGATAAATTTTAAGTTCAATTAATCATATTACTAAAGAACTCCCACTTAGATAGACATCCCTCTAATCCTCTAAGTGATCACGTGATCCAAATCAACTAAACCATAACCGATCATCACGTGAGATGGAGTAGTTTTCAATGGTGAACATCGTTATGTTGATCATATCTACTATATGATTCACGCTCGACCTTTCGGTCTCCGTGTTCCGAGGCCATATCTGCATATGCTAGGCTCGTCAAGTTTAACCTGAGTATTCTGCGTGTGCAAAACTGGCTTGCACCCGTTGTAGATGGACGTAGAGCTTATCACACCCGATCATCACGTGGTGTCTGGGCACGACGAACTTTGGCAACGGTGCATACTCAGGGAGAACACTTCTTGATAATTTAGTGAGAGATCATCTTATAATGCTACCGTCAATCAAAGCAAGATAAGATGCATAAAAAGATAAACATCACATGCAATCAATATAAGTGATATGATATGGCCATCATCATCTTGTGCTTGTGATCTCCATCTCCGAAGCACCGTCATGATCACCATCGTCACCGGCGCGACACCTTGATCTCCATCGTAGCATCGTTGTCGTCTCGCCAATCTTATGCTTCCACGACTATCACTACCGTTTAGTAATAAAGTAAAGCATTACATCGCGATTGCATTGCATACAATAAAGCGACAACCATATGGCTCCTGCCAGTTGCCGATAACTCGGTTACAAAACGTGATCATCTCATACAATAAAATTCAGCATCATGCTTTGACCATATCACATCACAACATGCCCTGCAAAAACAAGTTAGACGTCCTCTACTTTGTTGTTGCATGTTTTACGTGGCTGCTACGGGCTTAAGTAAGAACCAATCTCACCTACGCATCAAAACCACAACGATAGTTTGTCAAATAGACTCCGTTTTAACCTTCGCAAGGACCGGGCGTAGCCATACTTGGTTCAACTAAAGTTGGAGAGGCAGTCACCCGCAAGCCATCTCTGTGCAAAGCACGTCGAGGGAACCGGTCTCGCGTAAGCGTACGCGTAAGGTTGGTCTGGGTCGTCTCGTCCAACAATACCGCCGAACCAAAGTATGACATGCTGGTAGGCAGTATGACTTGTATCGTCCACAACTTACTTGTGTTCTACTCGCGCATATAACATCAACATCATTAACCTAGGCTCGGATGCCACTGTTGGGTTTCGTAGTAATTTCAAAAAATTTCCTACGCGCACACAGGATCATGTGATGCATAGCAACGAGAGGAGAGTGTTGTCTACGTACCCAACGCAGACCGACTGCGGAAGCGATGACACGACGAAGAGGAAGTAGTCGTACGTCTTCACGATCCAACCGATCAAGCACCGAAACTACGGCACCTCCGAGTTCGAGCACACGTTCAGCTCGATGACGATCCCCGGACTCCGATCCAGCAAAGTGTCGGGGAAGAGTTCCGTCAGCACGACGGCGTGGTGACGATCTTGATGAACTACAGCAGCAGGGCTTCGCCTAAACTCCGCTACGGTATTATCGAGGAATATGGTGGCAGGGGGCACCGCACACGGCTAAGGAATCGATCACGTGGATCAACTTGTGTCAACTTGTGTGTTTAGAGGTGCCCCTGCCTCAGTATATAAAGGAGGAGAGGAGGGGAGGCTGGCCGGCCAAGGGGGGAGGCGCAGGAGAGTCCTACTCCCACTGGGAGTAGGATTCCCCCTCCAATCCTAGTCCAACTAGGATTCCTCGGAGGGGAAAAGAGGAGGAGGGGGCCGGCCACCTCTCCTAGTCCTAATAGGACTAGGGGAAGGGGGGGGGGGCGCAGCCCATCTAGGGCAGCCCCTTCTCTTTTCCACTAAGGCCCACTATGGCCCAAATAGCTCCCGGGGGGTTCCGGTAACCCTCTCGGTATTCCGGTAAAATCCCGATTTTACCCGGAACACTTCCGATATCCAAATATAGTCTTCCAATATATCAATCTTTACGTCTCGACCATTTCGAGACTCCTCGTCATGTCCGTGATCACATCCGGGACTCCGAACAACCTTCGGTACATCAAAATGCATAAACTCATAATATAACTGTCATCGTAACCTTAAGCGTGCGGACCCTACGGGTTCGAGAACAATGTAGACATGACCGAGACACGTCTCCGGTCAATAACCAATAGCGGGACCTGGATGCCCATATTGGCTCCTACATATTCTACGAAGATCTTTATCGGTCAGACCGCATAACAACATACGTTGTTCCCTTTGTCATCGGTTGCCCGAGATTCGATCGTCGGTATCCAATACCTAGTTCAATCTCGTTACCGGCAAGTCTCTTTACTCGTTCCGTAATACATCATCTCACAACTAACATATTAGTTGTAATGCTTGCAAGGCTTATGTGATGTGTATTACCGAGAGGGCCCAGAGATACCTCTCCGACAATCGGAGTGACAAATCCTAATCTCGAAATACGCCAACCCAACATCGACCATTGGAGACACCTGTAGTACTCCTTTATAATCACCCAGTTACGTTGTGACGTTTGGTAGTACCCAAAGTGTTCCTCCGGTAAACGGGAGTTGCATAATCTCATAGTCATAGGAACATGTATAAGTCATGAAGAAAGCAATAGCAACATACTAAACGATCAGGTGCTAAGCTAATGGAATGGGTCATGTCAATCAGATCATTCTACTAATGATGTGACCTCGTTAATCAAATAACAACTCATTGTTCATGGTTAGGAAACATAACCATCTTTGATTAACGAGCTAGTCAAGTAGAGGCATACTAGTGACACTCTGTTTGTCTATGTATTCACACATGTATTATGTTTCCGGAAAATACAATTCTAGCATGAATAATAAACATTTATCATGATTATAAGGAAATAAATAATAACTTTATTATTGCCTCTAGGGCATATTTCCTTCAATGACGAGGAAGAGACCCGACCGACGAACAATAAAGGACAGAAGGGTTTCCGCCCACAGGTGCGGATAGTGAACATGATATACGCAACGCACATACCCAAAAGGGAGCGGAAGCGTGCACTCAGGGATGTATACATGATGGAGCCAGTTGCCCCGAAGTTCAATCCATGGTCCTCCTGCCCGATCACTTTTGACCGAAGGGACCACCCCACCAGCATCCGCCACGGCGGATTCGCCGCATTGGTTTTAGACCCAATCATCGATGGATTTCACCTCACCAGAGTCCTGATGGACGGCGGCAGCAGCCTGAACCTGCTTTATCAGGATACAGTGCGCAAAATGGGCATAGAGCCCTCAAGGATTAAACCTACCAAGACGACCTTTAAAGGCATCATACTAGGTGTAGAAGCCAACTGTACAGGCTCAGTTACACTGGAAGTGGTCTTCCGAAGCGAGGAGTTAATCTTCGACATAGTTCCGTTCCGCAGCGGCTATCATACCCTGCTCGGACGTACCGCGTTTGCAAAGTTCAACGTGGTGCCACACTACGCATACCTCAAGCTCAAGATGCCAGGCCCTCGAGGAGTCATCACGGTCAACGGAAACACTGAACGCTCTCTCTGAACGGAGGAACATACAGCGGCTCTCGCGGCAGAAGTACAATGCAGTCTCTTAAGGCAATTCTCGAGTCCGTCCGCTAAGCGGCCGGACACGGCTAAACGCGCCCGGAGTAACCTACAACAAGACCACCTGGCATGTTTCGAGCACGCGTAGCAGTGCGGCCCCAACCCCATCCCCTGCAAAACATCAAGACAGGTCCTTCGCGTACACCATTACGCTCTAAAGATACCATGGGCATGGGGAGAGGGGCACAACCATGATAGGCCCAGAATGCGGATCAACCACACCAGGGGCTCTCAAGTGTGTCGTTCTTTTTTTCTTTTTCCTTTTTATTTTTACCCACATGACTCCGTTCGTTAGAGGCCCTGTCCGGCAGCAGACCTGCCGAACTCACGATGCAACAGCCAGGGAAGGAGAAAGGCTACAACGAATATCCAGGTGGTCTCCATTACGAGCATTAAATCTGTTTTATGCACCATTCCGCAGCCTACCCCTGGAGGGGGACATGTTTAATAGTCCCACCCCTTGCTTATTGCACCATTTGTATCGTTCTACATTTACAGCAGTTTTTCTTGAATAAGTAATGCAGCACCTTTTTGCTTCCAATTGCATTTCTTTCTTATACATATGTTCATTTATGACATATTGCATCCGTACATTTTGGTACGGCTAAATACACCAGGGGCTTATGTTTCCCGCATCATGGTGTGATAAGTCCGAACACTTTCACAAGTGCGGCACCCCGAACTTATAGCATTATATGCATCGGCTCTGAATCATGTCTTGGGTCAATAGTTGGGTTTGCCCGGCTCCCATGTTTTGGTACCTTACGTTCCGTTGTATCAGCTAAGGTAGCACTGGGAGAACCACTGCGATTGCGCCCCAGTTGAGCTGGGCGAGCGCCTCAGTGGAGAAAGCTAAAACTGACCGTCATGATGAGGCGAGAGCTGGTCGCTGTTTGAGAGGTTTTTTGCGAGTCCCTAAAGACTTATGCCGCTTAGAGCGAGGAGCCGGTTTTTGTCCGGCCCAGGCATGGATAGCGCCCCAAATTCGGCCTTCCGAAGACTAGGGGCTTCGCCGAAATTTAAAATTATAGAATTCTATGGCTAAGTGAGAGTGTTCAAGCATTATAAGTCCGGTTGCCTTGTTCGTTGTGTTGAGCGCCTCCCTAGATGGACCCAAAAATGGGAACAAGAGTGCTCAAGTTTATCCTAAACACCCCAGCACTCGTGGCATGGGGGCTGAAGCCGACGACTTGCCATCTCTCAGATTTGATAAACAGCCGCACAGAAGGTAATATTTTAAATTAACAAGCGTTGCTTAGCGCATATGAACAAAGTTTTCAGCGTACAGGATAACAAAATGCGAGTCTACTCAAATATTACATCTTTGGAGCACTCACCCGCAATAACGCGGGCACCCTTTAGGACACTCTTATAATACATCTCAGGCGTGTGGTGCTCCTTGCCCTGCGGTGGCGGGTCCGTCACAAGCTTCTAGGCATCCATCTTGCCCCAGTGCACCTTTGCGCGGGCAAGGGCCCGACGGGCACCTTCAATACAGGCGGAGTGCTTGATGACTTCAACCCACGGGCACGCATCCACCAGCCGCCGCACCAGGCCGAAGTAGCTCCCAGGCATGGCCTCCTTAGGCCACAGCCGAACTATGAGGCCCTTCATGGCCTGTTCGGCCACCTTGTGGAGCTCGACCAGCTGCTTCAGCTGGTCGCTAAGGGGCACCGGATGTCCGGCCTCAGCATACTGAAACCAGAAGACCTTCTCCGTCGAGCTCCCCTCCTCGGCCCTGTAGAAGGCGGCAGCATCGGATACACTGCGAGGCAGATCTGCGAACGCTCCTAGAGAGCTCCGAATTCGGGTAAGTGATATGTAATTCACACTCACATGCTTACTTTGCATGAGAAACGCCTTACCCGCCGCTATTTTCTTCAACGCCTCGACTTCCTGGAGGGCCTTATAGGCTTCAGCCTTAGCGGCTTTGGCACTCTCAAGAGCCGTCGCAAGCTCGGACTCTCGAGTCTTCGAGTCACGCTCCAGGCTCTCATGTTTTTCCACGAGATCCTAGAGCTCTTGCTATAACTCCGCCACCCACGCCTCCTGCTTCTCTCGCTCGGAGCGTTCCGCAGCCGCATTATGTTCGGCCGCGGACACCGCCTCCTTCAGGGTCGCCACCTCGTTAGTGCCCCTGCAATACCCACGTTATCCTTGTCATTTTTCTTGCAACCAAAATCCTTTTCTGTAAGGTACAATTTTAATAAGGTGTTACTCACCTTCCTTGTCCTCGAGCTGCTTCTTGGCACGGCCGAGCTCGTTCTCGGACCGCTCGAGGCTTTGCTTCAAAGTATTGACCTCGGCAGTCAGTGCGGCAGAGGTCAGTAGCGCAGCCTGCAATCCCATATTGACATATTTTTTATGACTCCTGCGTATATCTTTTTAGATGCTCAGTCCGGCTTTTCTTTCCGAACACCAAACCGAGCATCAGGGGCTACTGTCTATGCGGTACTATTTTACATACATCAAAATTCTTACCTCAAAGCTTGTTAGAAGGCTGCTGAAGGCTTCGGTCAGCCCGCTCTTGGCGAGCTGAACCTTTTGAATCACCACACTCATAACAGTGCGGTGTTCCTCTTCGATGGAGGCGCCATTGAGCGCCTCCAGCAAACTATCCGGCGCCTCCGGTTGGACGGAGGCTGCCGGTGTCACGGTCTTGCCCTTCTTACAAAGGGGCCGCCCGCCGGACTCTGGAGCCACTATGGGCTCCGGGGCCGAGTCCGGTGCAAAGTCCGGGAGGTTGTTCTGCGACACCTCCGGGGCCTCCTCCTCCTGGTGGGTCCCATCCCGGGATCCCACCTTGGCATCGTCCGCATCACGGGGGGTGGAGGCGGTCGGAAGAGAATCCATATCGGACGCACCTAAGGACCCGCTCGACGAAGCGGGAAGATCATCCTTGGGCGGACTGCAGGGTTGTATGCGGCATTAGAAAGACACTGTGTGGCAAAAAAGAAAAACCATGAAGTTATTTGGGAGTCCGGATACTTACGGTCTCGCCAGGGGCTTGGCCCTTGGAGGCCAGTCCTCGTCGTCGTCACTAGCGTTGGCAGAGCAGTCCGGGGAAAGAATTTTTCCCTTCTTGGACCCTTCGGCCTCCCTCATCGGAGAGGCCTTCCTTTTCTTCCCTCCCCCCACTGGGGGAGAGGCTTTCTTCTTCTCCTCCTCGCCTTTGTGGGAGGAGTCTGCCTCGGAGTCATCATCCGATAGCACCTGAAAACGGGAACTCTTCCGAGTGCCCGTGGCCTTCTTCTTGGCCTTCTTCTCGGGCACCACATGGGGTGCCGGAGCCAGCAGCCTCGTCAAGCGGGCGTCCGCTGGGTCCTCTGGCAATGGGGCCGGACAGATAGCCTGTTCGGCCTTCTTCAGCCAGCCCTATCAAAGGAGAGGGAGTTTAGATCCCGCATAGAGTCAAACTATGGCAAACAAGCATCCCGTAAAGGACGAAATCACTTACCTCGTCAGCCGGACGCTGCGAGCTGAATCCGCGATCTTCGGTAGCGGATGCGGGAGCCTCGACGCCCTTGAACAGCACCTTCCAGACATCTTTGTATGTAGTGTCGAAGAGCCCGCTCAAAGTCTGGTGCTGCGCCGGATCAAACTCCCACATGTTGAAGCCCCGTCGTTGGCACGGGAGAATCTGGCGAATGAGCATGACCTGGACTACATTGACGAGCTTGAGCTTCTTGTCCACCAGCTTCTGGATACAGGCTTAGAGTCCGGTCAGCTCCTCCGAATCACCCCAAGTCCGGCCGCTCTCTTTCCAGGAGGTAAGCCGTGTGGGGATGCCAGATTTGAATTCGGGGGCCGCTGCCCATTCAGGGTCACGCGGCTCGGTGATGTAGAACCACCCCGATTGCCACCCCTTGATGGTTTCCACGAAAGTGCCCTCAAGCCAAGTAACGTGGGACATCCTGCCCACCATGGCGCCTCCGCACTCTGCTTGGCTGTCCTTCACAACCTTCGGCTTGACACTGAAGGTCTTGAGCCACAAGCCAAAGTGGGGCTGGATGCAGAGGAAGGCCTCACACACGACGATAAACGCCGAGATGTTGAGGATGAAATTTGGGGCCAGATCATGGAAATCCAGGCCGTAGTAGAACATGAGCCCCTGGACAAAGGGATGGAGTGGGAAGCCCAGTCCGCGGAGGAAATGGGGAAGAAATACTACCCTCTCATGGGGCCTAGGGGTGGGGATGAGCTCTCCCTCGTCGGGGAGCCGGTGCGCGATGTTGCTGGACAAATATCCGGCGCTGCGCAGCTTCTGGATCTGCCCCTCCGTGAGGGAGGACGCCATCCACTTGCCTCCCGCTCCGGACATAGTTGGAGGAGGTTGACGTGAGATGTGCGGACTTAGGCGCTGGAGCTCGAGTTCGTGGAGATGGATAAGCCAAGGAGGAAGAAGGCGCAGGTAAAAGGGTTGGATCTTTATCCCCTTATATGGGCGGACACAAACATGCGTCCCCACCGGCCTGATAAAACTCGCTTATCCCCCAAGCACCGCAATCAATGGCGCGGTTGGGTTACCCACGTCCGTATTGATGGGAATCCCGGAATAAGGGGAACACGATCTCTGCTTCGACAAGACGTGCCAAGGAAACCGCTTCGCTAAACGCGCTGAAGTGGTACAATAAAAACAATTCGAGTAAAGGCTTGGTAGTGGTGTGATGTCATGCCACGAAATACGTCAGCAGATTGAACTTGTGTAAATGTTATTCTCTCTACGGTGGTATGTGGAATTTATTTTGAAGAGCCGGACACTATCCTGGTGTTCACAATCTTCTATAAATTATTCGGAGGAGGAACCCTCCTTGCAATGCCGAAGACAATATGCGCGTCGGACTCATCGTCATTGAAGCCTGGTTCAGGGGCTACTGAGGGAGTCCTGGACTAGGGGGTGTCCGGATAGTCGAACTATCATCATCAGCCGGACTCCAAGACTATGAAGATACAAGATTCAAGACTTCATCCCGTGTCCGGATGGGACTTTCCTTGGCGTGGAAGGCAAGCTTGGCGATACGGATATGTAGATCTCCTACCATTGTAACCGACTCTGTGTAACCCTAGCCCTCTCCGGTGTCTATATAAACCGGATGGCTTTAGTCCGTAGGACGAACAATAATCATACCATAGGCTAGCTTCTAGGGTTTAGCCTCCTTGATCTCGTGGTAGATCTACTCTTGTAACACACATCATCAATATTAATCAAGCAGGACGTAGAGTTTTACCTCCATCAAGAGGGCCCGAACCTGGGTAAAACATCGTGTCCCTTGTCTCCTGTTACCATCCGCCTAGACGCACAGTTCGGGACCCCCTACCCGAGATCCGCCGGTTTTGACACCGACAGTTGTCATGCGCGTTTAGGATTGATGCATAAAATCTTAATGCAAAAGAAAGTCACTTTATATTGCCCCTTGTATGTGGACCTTTATTATGCAGTCCGTCGCTTTTATTACTTCCACAACAAGTTCGTAGAAAGCTTATTTTCTCTGCACTAATAAGTCATACATATTTAGAGAGCAATCTTTATTGCTTGCACCGATGACAACTTACTTGAAGGATCTTACTCAATCCATAGGTAGGTATAGTGGACTCTCATGGCAAAACTATGTTTAAGGATATTTGGAAGCACAAGTAGTATTTCTACTTGGTGCAGGGAATTTGGCTAGCATGAGGGGGAAAGGCAAGCTCAACATGTTTGGAAGGTCAATGACAATATACTTTAACTGAGATGTTGGAAAACATAAACCATTACGTTGTCTTCCTTGTCCAACATCAACTCTTTTAGCATGTCATACGTAATGAGTGCTTCACAATCATAAAAGGTGTCCAAGATAATATATTTATATGTGAACCCCTCTTTCCTTATCACTTCCTATTAATTGCAACGATGACCAAGGCTACGTTCATCAACTCTCAACAATTTTTATGCCTCATACTTTCTATGTGTGAAGTTATCACTATCCATAAGATCAATATGAACTCTTTTATTCTTTCTACTTTCTCAAGATCATAGCACATAGCAGAGCCCTTGACTCAACACTAAACTTTATTATAGATAGCACACGGACTCGATTACATAAAGAGATCACAATGCAAAACTCAAACTACTTGATATCAAAACTTCAAACTACTAAATCAAGACACTACTAAAAGGATCGAACTAAATAAAGCGGTAAAGATAGGAGTGTGATGGTGATACGATACCGGGGCACCTCCCCCAAGCTTGGCAGTTGCCAAGGGGAGTGCCCATACCCATGTGATTATTTCCTCGGAGGTGGTGAAGTAGGAGTTGTTGATGATGTAGGCTTGTCGTTCGTCTTCCGAGGCATAGGTTCTCCATCATAAAAGGATGATCGAGTCTCCGGGATCCTTAAATCTGCAGCCAAGCTCATTCGTTTGAATCTATATTCATACTCACAGTTCTGGTTTTGCAGGCCATAGATCTGGTCTTGGAGGTGCTCGATTTTCGCTTGAAGCTTGAAGATGGTCTCCCCAATGACTTTAGCATCTAGCTTGTGATTGTTGGTGAACTCCGTGATCATCATCTGGTTGGCGTTGAGTCCACGCTCCACCATCCATTGACACTTGAAAACTTCCTGCTCCATGGCTTCAAGCTTTGTCTCCATGCTTCCGGTACGCCTTGGTCCCTCCACATCGCGGATGTGCAGCACCCGCTCACGCATCTCAATGGTTTGAGGGTGTTGCAGCACCTCCGCGAGATAGGGGTTGATAACCCTCTCGAAAAACTTATCCCTGGGAGCGCTTGGAGACGTCATGATGCTCTAGGTCTGAAACAGAAACAGCTCGAAATGAAAACAGAGGATATTTGTGTCATACGGTGGTCAAAACCTTCGGGAGTATATATAATGAATTTTTACCGACCAAAATACGTAACATGCAAGAAAACGGAGTCCGGGAGGCACACGAGGTGCCCACGAGACAGGGGGGCATGCCCTACAAGGGGGGCGCCCTCCACTCTCATGGGAGCCTCGTGTCCCTTTCGGACTACTTCTTTCTTCCTAAAATTCTTAAATAATCCAAAACTGATAAAAAATGCCATTGGAGTTGTTTTGGAGTCGGTTTACTTACCGTACCACATACCTATGCCTTTTCGGAGTCTGAAACTTTCTGGAAAGTGTCCCTTATGTATTCCTCAGGGGTTACAGTTTCAATAATATTAGTTTCAACATTGATAGGATTACCTGAAATATAGTGTTTAATTCTTTGACCGTTTACCACCCTCGGATTCGTGCCTTCGAAGTTGTTGATTTTTATAGCACCAGAACGGTAGACCTCCTCGATATTGTAGGGACCTTCCCATTTTGAGAGAAGTTTTCCTGCAAAAAATCTTAAATGAGAGTTGAATAATAACACATAATCTCCTACGTTAAACTCACGCTTTTGTATCCTCTTATCATGCCAGCATTTGACTTTTTCTTTGAAAAGCTTGGCATTCTCATAAGCTTGGGTTCTCCATTCATCAAGTGAGCTAATATCAAATAACCTCTTCTCACCGGCAAGTTTGAAGTCATAATTGAGCTCTTTGATAGCCCAATATGCCTTATGTTCAAGTTCAAGAGGTAAATGACACGCTTTTCCATAAACCATCTTATAAGGAGACATACCCATAGGATTTTTGTATGCAGTTCTATAGGCCCATGATGCATCATCAAGTTTTTTGGACCAATTCTTTCTAGATCTATTCACAGTCTTTTGCAAAATTAATTTGAGCTCTCTATTGCTCAACTCTACTTGACCACTAGACTGCGGATGATAAGGAGATGCTATTCTATGATTGAAATCATACTTAGCAAGCATCTTACGGGAAGCACCATGAATAAAATGTGAACCACCATCAGTCATAAGATATCTAGGGACTCCAAACCTCGGAAAAATAACTTCTTTAAGCATTTTAATAGAAGTGTTATGATCAACACTACTAGTTGGAATAGCTTCTACCCACTTAGTAACGTAATCAACAACAACTAAGATATGTGTATAACCATTAGAGGCGGGAAAAGGTCCCATATAATCAAAGCCCCAAACATCAAACGGTTCAATAACAAGAGAGTAATTCATAGGCATTTCTTGATGTCTACTAATGTTACCTATTCTTTGACATTCATCACAGGATAAGACAAACTTACGAGCATCTTTGAAAAGAGTAGGCCAATAAAAACCAGATTGTAGTACCTTGTGTGCAGTTCTGTCTCCAGCGTGGTGTCCTCCATAAGATTCAGAGTGACACTTATGTAGAATCTGTTCCTGTTCATTCTCAGGCACACAACGTCTAATAACACCATCTACTCCTTCTTTATAAAGGTGTGGATGGTCCCAGAAGTAATGTCTTAAATCATAAAAGAACTTTTTCTTTTGCTGGTATGTGAAACTAGGCGGTATAAATTTAGCAACAATGTAATTAACATAATCAGCATACCAAGGAGCAGTACGAGAAGCATTGACGACCGCTAATTGCTCATTAGGAAAGCTATCATTAATAGGCAGTGGGTCATCAAGAACATTCTCTAACCTAGACAAGTTATCTGCAATGGGGTTCTCAGCTCCTTTTCTATCAATAATATGCAAGTCAAATTCTTGGAGCAAGAGAACCCATCTAATGAGTCTAGGCTTAGCATCTTTCTTTTCCATAAGATATTTAATAGCAGCATGATCAGTGTGAATAGTAACTTTGGAATCAACAATATAAGGTCTAAACTTATCACAAGCAAATACAACTGCTAAGAACTCTTTTTCAGTAGTAGCATAATTTCTCTGGGCAGTATCAAGAGTCTTACTAGCATACTAGATAACATTCAATTTCTTATCAACTCTTTGCCCAAGAACAACACCTACAGCATAATCACTAGCATCGCACATAATTTCAAAAGGTAAATTCCAATCAGGTGGCTGAACAATAGGTGCAGTGATCAAGGCTTTCTTAAGTGTTTCAAAAGCTTCTACACAATCATCATCAAAGACAAAAGGGATATATTTTTGCAATAAATTAGTCAGAGGCCTAGAGATTTTAGAAAAGTCCTTAATGAACCTCCTATAAAAACCGACATGACCGAGGAAACTTCTTATACCTTTTATGTCCTTGGGACATGGCATGTTTTCAATAGCATCAACTTTGGCTTTATCAACTTCAATACCTCTCTCAGAGATCTTGTGCCCCAAGACAATGCCTTCATTAACCATAAAGTGACACTTTTCCCAATTCAGGACGAGACTAGTGTCTTCGCATCTCTGCAAAACTCGATCAAGGTTGCTCAAACAATCATCAAAAGAGGATCCATAGACAGAGAAGTCATCCATGAATACCTCACAAATCTTTTCACAAAAATCATAGAATATAGCCATCATGCATCTTTGAAAGGTAGCAGGTGCATTACATAAACCAAAAGGTATACGTCTATAAGCAAAAGTACCAAAAGGGCAAGTAAAAGTAGTTTTAGATTGATCCTTCGCTGACACAGGTATCTGAGAGAAACCAGAATAACCATCTAGAAAGCAAAATGTGTGTGTTTGGATAGCCTTTCTAGCATTTGATCAATAAAAGGTAAAGGGTAATGATCTTTCTTAGTAGCTTTATTTAACTTATGGAAATCAATCACCATCCTATAACCTGTAATAATTCTTTGCGGGGTCAATTCATCTTTATCATTAGGTACGACAATAATACCTCCCTTTTTAGGGACACAATGGACAGGGCTTACCCATTCACTATCAGCAACGGGATAAATAATACCTGCTTCGAGGAGCTTTAGTATCTCCTTTCTTACCACTTCCTTCATCTTGGGATTTAATCGTCTTTGAGGATCTCTAACTGGTTTGGCATCGTCCTCCATATTAATTTTGTGTTGACATAACGTGGGACTGACGCCCTTAAGATCATCCAGAGTATATCCAATAGCTGCTTGATGCTTCTTCAGAGTTTTCAATAATCTTTCTTCTTCTTTCTCTGAAAGGTTAGCACTAATAATAACATGATGTATTTCTTTTTCATCAAGATAAGCATACTTAAGATTATCAGGTAATGGTTTAAGCTCAAACACGGGATCACCCTTGGGTGGAAGGGGATCCCCAAGAATTTCAACGGGAAGGTTATGTTTCAGCACAGGTTCCTGTTTAAGGAACACTTCATCCATTTCTTCCCTTTCCTTCATAAACATATCGTTTTCATGGTCTAGCAAATATTGTTCTAATGGATCAGTTGGAGGAACAACAATGGAAGCAAGACCAATAATCTCATCCTTATTAGGTGGTTCCCTTTCACGAGGTTGTCTACTAAACTTAGCAAAATTAAACTCATGAGACATACCATCGATGCCAGAAGTAACAATATTCCTTTCACAATTAATCTTAGCACTAGCAGTATTCAAGAAGGGCCTACCAAAAATAATGGGACAAAAGGCATCTTGTGGGGAAGCAAGAACAAGAAAATCAGCAGGGTATTTAACCTCCCACACAAAACTTCAACATCTCTAACAATCCCAATAGGTTTAATGGTATCCCTATTAGCAAGCTTAATAGTAACATCAATGTCTTCTAATTCAACGAGTGCAATGTCGTGCATAATTTCCTTATAAAGATCATAAGGTATCGCACTAGCACAGGCACCCATATCACATAAGCCATGATAACAATGATCTCCTATTTAAAAAAAACAACGGGCGTGCCTACGACAGATATACGTGTCTTAGTATCAGGTCTAGCAATATCAGCAGTCTCACCCAAGAAAGAAATAACATGCCCATCTAAGTCCTCATCCAAGAGATCTTTAACCATAGCAATACTAGGTTCAACATTAATTTGCTCAGGAGGTGTATAAGTCCTAGTATTACTCTTACGAACAACAGTCGAAGCTTTAGCATGATCCTTTATCTTAACAGGAAAAGGAGTTTTTTCAACATAAGCAGTAGGAATAATAGGATCACTATAGGTAATAGTCTTTTCTTCGACTGTAATAGGTGCAACTACTTTCACTTCAACAGGAGGATTATATTTAAACCACTTCTCCTTAGGGAGATCAACGTGAGTAGTAAAAGATTCACAAAAAGTAGCTACTATCTCAGAGTCAAGTCCATACTTAGCGCTAAATCCACGAAAAACATCGGTATCCATAAAAGATTTAACACAATCGAACTTAGGTGTCATATCTGACTCCTTCCCATCGTCAGAACCCCAATCTTCAGAGTTGTGTTTAATTCTTTCCAATAAGTCCCATTTGAAATCAATAGTCTTCAGCATATAAGAACCAGCACAGGAAGTATCAAGCAGGTTGCGATTATCAAGAGAAAGCTGAGCATAGAAATTCTGAATATTCATTTCCCGAGAGAGCTCATGATTGGGGCATGAATATAACATTGACTTAAGCCTCCCCCAAGCTTGAGCGATGCTTTATCCTTAGCGAGGCCAGAAATTATATATGTAATTGCAATCACGATGAACAAGATGCATAGGATAGAACTTCTGGTGAAATTCCAACTTCAATCGCTTATAATTCCAAGATATTGTATCATCACATAGCCTATACCACGTCATTGCATCTCCCTTCAAAGATAAAGGGAAGACCTTCCTTTTGACAACATCATCGGGAATACCTGCAAGCTTAAATAATCCACAAACTTCATCCACAAAGATAAGGTGTAAATCGGGATGCATGTTCCATCTCCTACAAATGGATTAGCTAGCAGTTTCTCTATCATACCCGAAGGAATCTCAAAGTAAATATTTTCATCAAGTTTAGTAGGTTGAGGAGCAACTCTTTGCTCTTCTGGTTGGGGTGAAGATACCCCAAACAAGCCCCTCAAAGGATTAGTTTCCATAGTGACAAGTAACAGAAAATTTCAGCATACTATATAAATGTTTCCTTACCAAGTTCCACTCACCAAAAGCGCTACACTCCCCGGCAACGGCGCCAGAAAAGAGTCTTGATGACCCACAAGTGTAGGGGATCTATCGTAGTCATTTCGATAAGTAAGAGTGTCGAACCCAACGAGGAGCAGAAGGAAATGATAAGCGGTTTTCAGTAAGGTTTTCTCTGCAAGCACTGAAATTGTAAGTAATAGATAGTTTTGTGATAAGATAAATAGTAACGAGCAACAAGTAAATAAAGTGCAGCAAGGTGGCCCAATCCTTTATGTAGCAAAGGATAAGCCTGGACAATTCTAATAATGAGAAAGGAGCTCCCAAGGACACATTGGGAATTATCGTCAAGCTAGTTTTCATCACGCTCAAATGATTCGCGTTTGGTACTTTGATAATTTGATATGTGGGTGGACCGGTACTTGGTTACTGCCCTAACTTGGACAAGCATCCCACCTATGATTAACCCCTATTGCAAGCATCCGCAACTACAAAAGAAGTATTAAGATAAACCTAACCACAACATTAAACATATGGATCCATATCAACCCCTAACGAAGCAACGCATAAACTAGGGTTTAAGCTTCTGTCACTCTAGCAACCCATCATCTACTTATTACTTCCCCATGCCTTCCTCTAGGCCCAAATAATGGTGAAGTGTCATGTAGTCGACGTTCACATAACACCACTAGAGGAAAAGACAACATACATCTCATCAAAATATTGAACGAATACCAAATTCACATGACTACTAATAGCAAGACTTCACCCATGTCCTCAGGAACAAACATAACTACTCACAAAGCATATTCATGTTCATAATCCGAGGAGTAATACTATGCATAAAGGATCTGAACATATGATCTTCCACCAAGTAAACCAATTAGTATCAACTACAAGGAGTAATCAACACTACTAGCAACCCACAGGTACCAATTTGTGGTTTTGATACAAGATTGGATACAAGAGATGAACTAGGGTTTGAAAGGAGATGGTGCTGGTGAAGATGTTGATGGAGATTGACCCCCCCCCCCCCCCGATGAGAGGATCGTTGGTGATGACGTTGGTGATGATTTCCCCCTCCCGGAAGGAAGTGTCCCTGGCAGAACAGCTCCGCCAGAGACCTAGATTGATTCCGCCAAGGTTCCGCCTCGTGGCGGCGGAGTTTCGTCCCGTAAGCTTGCCCACGATTTTTTCCAGGATAAAAGTGATGATATAGCAGAAGGTGGACGCCGGAGGCCCACCAGGGGCCCAGGAGATAGGGGGGCGCGCCCTATAGGGGGGGCGCCCTTGTCTCCTGGACAGGGTGTGGGCCCCTGGCCTATTTCTTTCGCTCAAAAATTCTTATTAATTCCAAAAAGTTGTTTCGTGGAGTTTCAGGACTTTTGGAGCTGTGCAGAATAGGTTTCCAACGTTTGCTCCTTATACAGCCAGAATTCCAGCTGCCGGCATCCCCCCTCTTCATGGTAAACCTTGTAAAATAAGAAAGAATTGCCATAAATATTGAGATATAATGTGTAATAACAGCCCATAATGCAGTAAATATTGATATAAAAACATGATGCAAAATGGACGTATCAGATGCGGTGGCGACAACAGTTGACCTGCAAGGTGGCTCGGATAGGAGAGAAAATAGGTCACGAGGAGAAGAAAGGAGAAGGGAGGAGGAAGGAGATGGTGGGCGGGACAGCGGTGGTCGCCGACGGTGAGGTCCCCGGAGCGCCGCGGCGGTTGGGTAACTCGGCCTCTCCCGATCCATATGGGATCGAGGCGGGCAGCGTGCTGCAGTTGTCCACAGCCAGGGCCGTGGCTTGATTGCGTTTGCTTATTTAGTTCTAGGGGTGTTTATGTCAATTTTTGCCAAGACAACATCTTACAATCAGGGCCCACCTGTCGGGAAAGTGCTTAAATGGGCTAAATCCCCTGATCAGTGTTTTTTGAAAAAAGATTACTCAAGATGCGGTGGCTTTTGCAAAAAATTAGGGACCAGGTATTTTTTTCGCAAACCTAACCTCTAATGTGGTGGTTTTTTGCTTTTAACTCCAACTCCAAACACTACTCAGCAACCAGTACACATCCCATTGTCCTGTCATCCTTTTCCACCACTCGGTTTGGCTTTGGCACCACTACACCGTACAAACACCACTTTATTCCTTTCCTCATCGTGGCTTGTCCATATTCTTTGAGCCACCACTGCAGCGTCTACTGAAGCAGGATTAACCAGTAAATTGCATCGAATTCTTTATAAACTTGTTTGTTTAACTTGATGATCAATGTCATTGTTTTGATGCTGCAAAACTATCATCTACGAGGTTTTGGGGTTGCCTCCCATTTAGGAGAAATTTCATGGTAACATATACATATATACTTATTTAGGTGTGGATGCATTTTTAGTGGGGGTTTTTTTGCACAAAAGGGATGCACCCCGGCCTCTGCATTTTTAGTGTTTATTGGTAACATTTTGCCTATACATACGTTAAATATGATTTTGATGTCTACACCAAAGGGGCCCCAAGTTATAGTTTCGCCCCGGGCCCTTGTATTCTCAGGACCGGCACCGGCAGGACGGCCACGACTATGAGGCGGTCGTCCGGTCTAGGGTTTAGTTTTTTTTTAAGATTTTACTTAAACGGTTGAAATATTGACCTTTTTATGTAAATTGTTTCCGAACTTGAATGAAATCTATCGTGTTTGTTTAAATTTCATCTGGTTGGTTTAAAGAGTGCTTGAAATGTATGCAGATAGCATTGGATGGTTGTCTCCAGTATTTGTGTCCGTGGACCGATCCCTTTGTCGCGGATTGATCCGATGTCCGGTTTACTGGTTAGCATTGGAATTGCCTTCCCATATATTTGGAACGGAGGAAGTACATATTATGCTGCAACACGGCACGGATCGACGCTTCAAAATATCTGGTTAGGCCTTTGCTTCACGTTCATTGGGTCCGTGCAATCGTGTGCTAGCTACCTGGGCTGGGGGGAGCTAGGAGCCCAGGACACATGCATGCAGAGCGTAGAAATATTCTCTTTGTTTCTATATCAGGTTCTTTTTTTTGCGGGGTTTCTATATCAGGTTTTGATTGCTCAATGGGTGGCAAAGAACAAAGGAAGTACTCAGCGCTCCATGCATTATTGCTCCTGTTGGTAGGATCCAAGCAATGCTTGAGCAGGACGAGCAAGCGAGCACACACCGTACATATGCCATCGCATTGGTATCACATAGGATCCCACAACACCCATGCGACACCGGCCGCTTGCGTGCTTCCAAAACTCGAAAGGCCAGCGCGACATACACGTAGATACCTCGTATACGATACAAAATGGTGCACGTCGAGCGCAAACGAGGAACATGCCGCGCCATGCAAAAACAAAAAAGAGGAACATGGCACGCCATGGTGCTCGAATCGATGAATCAGCCTTGGCCGGTGTGTGTGTGCGTATATATATACCGGCCCGTAGTCACCACCTAGCAATGAGAGCCTCGACCAACCATACACTGGTCTAGCTAGCTAATACACAGAAGCTCATGGCAACGTTCGTGTCAGCGGCAGCAGCGCGGCCGGCCGGCACGACGGCGGTGTTCGAGGAGGGGCGGCACGACGTGCAGGTGGAAACCGTCCATCCGTGCCAGGCCAAGGGTCTCCCCAAGCCGCTCTTGGTGGCTGCCCCCAAGGACCCTGGGAGCTATCCCGTTATCGTGTTCCTGCATGGCTGGAATATGTACAACAGCTGGTATCAGAACCTACTGAAGCATGTCGCCTCTCATGGCTTCATAGCTGTGGCACCGCAGGTATGTATATATATAGGTGCCGATATGTGAATATATAAAAGAAAATACTTTTTTGAAAAGCAAATAAAACCTCTGACTCCTACGTCAAAGAATGCACTTAAAACAGTGTAACAAACATAGAATTCAATACATAAAAGAGAAAACAAGGCCTAAACACAAACAATTGATAATAGAATTACATGACTTATTCATATATAACCGATTATTGACCGTCATCCAAACCGGTCGATGAACGTATCTCATGCTACAATCCTAGCATGTTGTAGCTAACACCACATACAGATCCCACACGTAACTTGTAATTGTTTTGAAGCTTTGTTCTATTAAAGTGCAATTATTACAGGAATTTTAAATTGCTCATAATAAGACACCACCACCTTGAATTTATAACGGACTCCAACGAACCAGTTTTCGAATAAATTCGTTATGATACTAGGCCGAGATAGATTAAAGGCTACAAAGATTGTAGCCAAATAAAGAAGGAAAATGGGCTGGAAAGAAAAGATGATTTGTTCCTCTAGTCACAAAAACCTCTTTTTACAATCATTGCATCTGCGCTGGACGGACTATGACATGGATTGGTTAGGGTCCTTCAGTTTCTCTAGAGCTAGCTTATGCAGATTGTTATGACCATGATATTTGCGTAATGCAAGTTTTTACCCGCAAAAAAAGGTATCCTTTATGAGAATCACCACTCGATTAAGGCGAAAATACTAGACCTATGTAACATCCTACGTAAAACCATAGCTCTTTCCTTCCTAAACTAATCCCCACATTTTGCAGGGTGGGCTTGAGCCTTTTTCTCTTCCAATCCAATTATGCTAGATCAGCTCATTCCTAAGTTTACATAGTTTTTTCTACGTAGGTGTAGCAAAAGCTCTGATTAAGGTACTTAAATTTCCTAAATGTACTTCATGCGGTACACTAACTCAATGTTTATAAGATTAGCATACATATACTTATTATAATAGAGTATTACATGTTTGTCAATATGTGTACGCAGCTTTACGTCTTCTCGATCCTGACTGTTGTCAACATGGATGACAAGAAAGACATAGCTACGACGAAGCAAGTAACCAACTGGCTCGCCGATGAGCAGCAGGGGCTCCTCTACGTCCTCAGCAACATCCTCAAAGTCGACGGCGTGAAGCCCGACCTGTCCAGGCTCGCGCTGGCCGGGCACAGCCGAGGCGGCGACACAGCCTTCGCTGTGGCGCTGGGGCTCAAAGGCAAAGGCGACGAAACCTCACTGGACCTCAACTTCTCTGCCCTCATTGGCGTTGACCCCGTGGCCGGGCTAGCAGAGTGGCTACAAGTGGAGCCCAAGGTCCTCTCCGGCTCGTTGATCAACCCACGGATGCCGGTCCTCGTCATCGGCACTGGGCTGGGCCCGGAGGGCAACATCCTACCTCCGAGCCTCCCCTGTGCACCGGCTGGTGTGAACCATATCAATTTCTACAAGGAGTGTGCGCCACCACGGTACCACTTCACCGCCAAGGATTACGGGCATCTGGACATGCTGGATAACGATGTTCCGCTGCTCGTTGACTGCATGTGCAAGAGGAACCCGGAACACACCAAGGAGCTTGCCCGGAGGACCATGGGGGGACTCATGGTGGCCTTCTTGAGGGCCATGTTGGAGGATAAGGATGAGGATCTCAACACCGTGCTCCAGAACCCTGACCTGGCGCCCGCTGTTCTGGACCAAGTGGAGTATGATTTGGCTTGAGATTAATTATAAACTGGTAGAAATAAAGCATGGTGGCACCTACTTCATCCGTTCCAAAATATTTTAAGTTATACCTTTGTCCTAAGTCAAACGTATTTAAATTTGACGAAGTCCAAATATAAATTAACATCTACAACATCAAATAAGTCTCGTTAGATTCATAAAAAAATTCAAGCTCCTGCTATATATGATTGATGTTGTCGATTTTGCTATATCAACTAGAACAATGCCCGTGCATTGCAACGGGTTATAAATATTTTAGTACGTTAACTTGTGTACCTGTCAGTAATAATGCGATTGTATAAATAAATGTTCATCAAATTCTGACTGTGAATTAACTTATATTATGATTAGAAGTCTGGTAAGTAAATTAAAGTGGAATTGGTTCAGAAGATAAGTAAATTAAGGCGATTAATTATCATATACATGGAAGGTTGGACGAAGAGATGGTGGAAAGAAAGGTGAAATGGAAACCTTATATTCTTTTTAAGTAAGTAGAGAAGTAGAGATAGAGATTCTATAAACTTGGTCAAACTTAAGGATGCTTGACTTCGGGTAAACCTATAACTTCAACTATTTTGGAATGAAGGGAGCAGTTGTGTTGGCATATTATTATCTAATAAGGTGCTTGTAATCGAGAGAGAGTTCTGGCTCTTGGGCACATAACTTTCAAGCATCCATGTTTCATCGCTTAATTCATCCTCTCAACAATGTATCCTAGTGCTAGAAGCGAATATTGCAACATAAGATTCAGACACAAAAGTGGAGGGATCCTTCTTCGCCAGGTTTGGAGGTCTGTCTTGCTCACTCTTCGCACCCCTTCCCCTCTGCTCCTGCTGCGTGTGGCTATGCTGTCTGATTCGGTGTAGTTTGGTGATGGTGGTGTAGATTGGGACCAAAGGAAATCCTTGGCCGGCTGGTTCGGTCCGGCAGAGGCGTCAGCTTCGGGCGACGTAACCTTCTTGGAGGCAGTGTTGTGGTTCTCAAAATCCGGTCTGAATTGGGGGGCGGCAGTAGCATGTGTGACGTTTCCTCAATGGAGGCGTTGCATGTGGAGTTATGGATTTGGGTATCGGTTGTTGAAGGTGGGGTTTTGGCCGACGCTAGGTTCGTGCGGGTGCAATGCTGGTGTGTTGTCTCGCTGCCCTGTTGTCCGCTTCTCCGCTGCTACTTTTCGTGGCTTTCCTGCTGCTTCGAGGGAGTGATGGGTGGATTTTTCGATAAAGGGAGGATTTTAGTAACTAAAAAACGAAGCATCAAGTGGATACAAACATAATGAGCAAATACCCGGCCTCTACATAGTTAGGGTGCACACAGCCAACACCAAAGTGCGAACACACAAAAAAAGTGAAAGAAAAATAAGGAACCCTAAAACGATGAACTACGATCGACAAACTATAGCAAAGACCATATCCGCACCATCAATCTTTTGACACCACAAGGACAACGAGGTTCTTCAATGTCAATGCCTTCAGGAAGGAAGCGATGCATGAGCACCCCCGTCACCGGATCCAACCACCAATGGCTAGAGTCTGGGTTTTCATCCTGAAGAACCAGTCCAAACATATCCGAGCAACGCCTTCAACAAGGTCACGACGCAAAAACATTACCATTGCTAGGTATATCCAACTCGGGTCAAACCTGGGTTTTCACTGCTCAACTCGTGAATTGATGAAAGGTGGAGTTCAGTGTTGAGGTATTGGGGGAAGTAGAGGAATTTATCTGCGAGTACAAATTTTTTGAACATTCAGGTCTAATCGCTGCCATTTCACTGAAGGTATGAAAAAAATATACACGATTGGTTCTTCCTGATAGTATTGTTAAGCCGATACGAGCTAATGAAACTTTGCAGATGCCAGTAAATAGGCTGCTTATGATGCGAATGATTATGCTAATTGATAGCATTAACAATGGCATTTTGAAAATGCAGGTGCACCATAACCTGGAACTCACTATGATACCTTCAAAACATGTTGTGAAGCACTGGACAAGGGGCGCAAGGTATGCATTGCCATTAGGGCATCTCCAATGCCCTCCCGCATGCATTGGGTCTGCGCTATCCAGATAGCGGAAGCCATCTAATGTGGTCCTGTATCGGTCCGCGGGACGGTCCAGACACGATTTCTCTTGCAAGCCGGAGACAAACGCGCGGGGGGGGGGGGGGGGGGGGGGCTTTGCGGCAGTGCGGACCGACTCCACTCACGCTTCTGACCGCCCTTACCCACCAAATACCCCTCCTCCCTCCTCCCCGTTTTCGGTTAACGCCACTCCAGAGCGTCACCGCTCACATTCATGCTCGACCGCTCACTGGTGCCGACATTAAAGCGGCGCGCCAACCGAGAGAGCACCGCCCGCGCCGCTTCCCAGTGCAGGCGACTGCCGCACGTTCAAACGACACGACGGCCGCCCGTTCATCCCTCAACCGCCCACATTGATGGCACACGGTTGCCGATGCGTCTCTTCCGGTGCCACCCGCCCGTCCCTCTATCGTCCACCATTGTTGTAGAAACCGGTGCCCCGACCATAGCCGCAGTCATCCACCTCCGATCCCTCTCTGCACCACTCCCACCATAGATTCCTCCCCTGCCAAAGCTCTCTGGGACGGGCTAACATCGGACTAGAAGAAGGAGATGGCCGCCATTGCTGCTAGTGCTGGCCAGCAGGGAACCAGAGGACGACGACGTCCCAATGGAGGACATTGCCGACGACGAACCGGCACCACCCTCCTCATCCTCATCTGCGGCACCCTCCTCCTCCTCCGTGCCATCCTCATCAGTGCATTGCATCATGACCATTGGCGAGGCCCGTGCGCAATACATGGACATGGTGCGGGAGGAGCAGGAGGAGTAGTTTCGAGAGGCATAGGCTGATACCGCCTACAACCACCTCCTCCTGCAGAAGCACATGCAGGCGAAGTGCAGCTCGCCGCCGATAGGGTTGTCACACCGATCGCGGACCTGGCGGAGTAGGAGGCACTGCTCGAGTCCTACCACTCAGCCCGTGAGATGCCTCCCTCGCCGACGGTACCGCCAGCCGGTGGCGGAGGTGGTGGCCGCCTACGAGGACATCGACGACGCGGGCGAGGTGGTGTTCGGCGAGACCGATGAGGAGGAGGACATCGCCGAGTCTACACCCTGTCGCGACGACTACAAAGCCGGCATGTGCACGGGCGGCGCCGGCAACGAGAAAGAGTAGTGCATGGTAGGTCGCCGCCACTCGTGTCCTAGAAAGGCCACCGCTCCTACCCTCACGTCGACGTGAAGCTTGGTCGCCTCAACATCGTCGGCCGATTAGTCGCTTGACGGCGATGTGGAGGCGGACAACTTCACTTCCCGGGCCTCCGGAGTTGGAGGTTACGGCGGCGGAGTTGGAGATGGTGAAGTTTCAGTTCTCGGGGCTCATGTCCGGACACGGGGAATGAGTGCCGGCGACCATTTGGACCTAGTCGGACGAGCTCCGCTTAGTTGATGTAAATGTAATAAAATCTATCATGTTTATATGAAATCTGGCCGTGTTCGAACGAATTTCGTCCAGTTAATTTGAATTGTTGTCAAAATGTA